>NC_054472.1:196812381-197112381 GCF_017639515.1 Carcharodon carcharias | reverse complement strand
AGTACAGGAGTTACTTTTGCCCCAATGACCCACAGTACAGGAGTTAACATTGCCCAAATGACCCACTGTACAGGAGTAACCAATGACCCACAGTACAGGATTTACGAATGACCCACAGTACAGGAGTAACTGATGACCCACAATACAGGAGTTAACTTTGCCCCAGTGACCCACAGTACAGGAGTTACCAATGACCCACAGTACAGGAGTTACCATTGCCCCAGTGACCCAGAGTACAGGTGTTACCAGTGACCCACAGTACAGGAGTTACCTTTGCCCAAATCACGGGCAGTACAGGAGTTACCAATGACACACAGCACAGGAGTTACATTTGCCCCAATGACCCACAGTACAGGGGTTACCATTGCCCCAATGACCCACAGTACAGGAGATACCATTGCCCCAGTGACCCCGAGTACAGGAGTTACCAGTGACCAACAGTACAGGAGATACCATTGTCCAAATGACCCACAGTACAGGAGCAACCTTTGCCCCAATGACCCACAGTACAGGAGTTACCATTGCCCCAATGACCCACAGTAAAGGAGTTGCAATTGTCCCAAAGACCCGCAGTACAGGAGTAAATAATGACCCACAGTACAGGATTTACCAATGACACAAAGTACAGGAGTAACCAATGACCCACAGTACAGGAGTTACCTTTGCCCCAATGACCCACAGTACAGGAGTTATCATTGCCCCAATGACCCACAGTACAGGAGTTACCATTGTCCCAATGACCCACAGTACAGGAGTTAAAATTGCCCCAATGACCCACAGTATAGGAGTTATCATTGTCACAATGACCCACAGTATAGGAGTTACCATTGCCTCAATAACCCACAGTACCGGAGTTACCATTGCCCCAATGATACACAGTACAGGAGTTACCATTGTCCCAATGACCCACATTAGAGGAGTTACCAATGACGCACAGTACAGCAGTTAACATTGCCCCAATGAACCACAGTACAGGAATTACCATTGTTCCAATGACCAAAGTACAGGAGTTACCATTGTCCCAATCACCCATAGTACAGGAGTTACCAATGACCCACACTATAGGACTTACCATTGCCCCAATGACCCATATTACAGGAGTTACCATTGTCCCAATGACCCACTGTACATGAGTTACTAATTTCCCAATGACCCACACTACAGGAGTTAGCAATGACCCGCATTACAGGAGTTACCTTTGCCCCAGTGACCCAAAGTACAGGAGTTACTAATGAGCCACAGTACAGGAGTTACCATTGTCCCAATAACCCACAGTACAGGATTTAACAATGACCCACAGTACAGGAGTTACCATTGTCCCAATGACCCACACTACAAGAATTACCTTTGCCCCACTGACCCACAGTACAGGAGTTACCAATGACCCACAGAACAGTAGTTACGATTGTCCCAATGACCCACAGTACAGGAGTTAACATTGTCCCAATGACCCACAGTACAGGAGTTACCATTGACCCAGTGACCCACAGTAGAGGAGTTACCTTTGCCCCATGACCCACAGTACAGGATTAAACATTGCCTCAATGACACACAGTACAGGAGTTACCATTGCCCCAATGATCCACAGTACCGGAGATACCAATGACCCACAGTACAGGAGTTACGTTTGCCCCAATGACCCACATTCCAGGAGTTACCATTGCCCCAATGACCTACAGTACAGGAGTTAACAATGACCCACAGTACAGGAGTTACCTTTGCCCCAATGACCCACAGTTCAGGAGGTAACATTGCCCCAATGACCCACAGTATAGGAGTTACCAATGACCCACAGTACAGGAGTTACCTTTGCCCCAATGACCCACAGTACAGGGGTTACCAATGACCCACAGTATAGGAGTAACCAATGACCGACAGTACAGGATTTACGAATGACCCACAGTACAGGAGTAACCAATGACCCACAGTACAGGAGTTAACTTTGCCTCAGTGTCCCACAGTACAGGAGTTACCAATGACCCATAGTACAGGAGTTACCTTTGCCCCTTTGACCCACAGTACAGGAGTTACCAATGACCCAAAGTACAGGAGTTACCATTGCCCGTGACCCACAGTACAGGAGTTACCAATGACCCACAGTACAGGAGTTACCTTTGACCCAATGACCTGCAGTACAGGAGTTACTTATGACCCACAGTACAGTAGTTACCTTTGCCCCAATGACCCACAGTACAGGGGTTAACATTGTCCCAGTGACCCACAGTACAGGAGTTACCATTGTCCAAATTACCCACAGTACAGGAGCTATCATTGCCCCTAAGACACACAGTACAGGAGTTACCATTGCCCCAATGACCCACAGTACAGGAGTTACCATTGTCCCAATGACCCACAGTACAGGAGTTGCAATTGTCCCAAAGACCCGCAGTACAGGAGTAAACAATGACCCACAGTACAGGATTTACCAATGACACACAGTACAGGAGTAACCAATGACCCTCAGTACAGGAGTTACCTTTGCCCCAATGACCCAAAGTACAGGAATTTTAATTGTCCCAATGACCCACAGTATAGGAGTTATCATTGTCCAATGACCCACAGTACAGGAGTTACATTTGTCCCAATGACCACAGTACAGGAGTTAAAATTGCCCCAATGACACACAGTATAGGAGTTATCATTGTCAAAATGACCCACAGTACAGGAGTTACCATTGCCTCAATAACCCACAGTACAGGAGTTACCATTGCCCCAATGATACACAGTACAGGAGTTACCATTGCCTCAATAACCCACAGTACAGCAGTTAACATTGCCCCAATGAACCACAGTACAGGAGTTACCATTGTCCCAATGACCAAAGTACAGGAGTTACCATTGTCCCAATCACCCATAGTACAGGAGATACCAATGACCCACCCTATAGGACTTACCATTGCCCCAATGACCCATAGTACAGGAGTTACCATTGTCCCAAAGACCCACAGTACAGGATTTACCAATGACCCACAGTACAGGAGTTACCATTGTCCCAATGACCCACAGTACAGGAGTTACCTTTGCCCCAATGACCCACAGTACAGGAGTAACCTTTGCCCCAATGACCCACGGTACAGGAGTTACAATTGCCGCAATGACCCACAGTACCGGAGTTACCAATGACCCACAGTACAGGAGTTACCTTTGCCCCAATGACCCACAATACAGGAGTTACCTTTACCACAATGACGCACAGTACAGGAGATACCTTTGCCCCAATAACCCACAGTACAGGAGTTACCATTGTCCCAATGACCCACAGTACAGGAGTTAGCAATGACCCACAGTTTAGGAGTTACAATTGTCCCAATGACACACAGTACAGGATTTACCAATGACCCACAGTACAGGAGTTACCATTGTCCCAATGACCCGCAGTACAGGAGTGACCATTGTCCCAATAACCAACAGTACAGGAGTTACCATTGCCCCAATGTCACACATTACAGGAGTTACCTTTGCCCCAATGACCCACAGTACTGGAGTTAATATTGCCCCAATGACCCACAGTATAGGAGTTACCAATGCCCCAATGTCCCACAGTACAGGAGTTACATTTGCCCCAATGACCCACAGTACAGGAGTTAACATTGCCCAAATGACCCACTGTACAGGAGTTACCAATGACCCATGGTACAGGAGTAACCAATGACCCACAGTACAGGATTTACGAATGACCCACAGTACAGGAGCAACCAATGACCCACAGTACAGGAGTTAACTTTGCCCCAGTGACATACAGTACAGGAGTTATCAATGACCCACAGTACAGGAGTTACCATTGCCCCAGTGACCCACAGTACAGGAGTTACCAGTGACCCACAGTACAGGAGTTACCTTTGCCCAAATCACGGGCAGTACAGGAGTTACCAATGACACACAGCACAGGAGTTAAATTTGCCCCAATGACCCACAGTACAGGGGTTACCATTGCCCCAATGACCCACAGTACAGGAGATACCATTGTCCAAATGACCCACAGTACAGGAGCAACTTTTGCCCCAATGACCCACAGTACAGGAGTTACCACTGCCCCAATGACCCACAGTACAGGAGTTACCATTGTCCCAATGATCCACAGTACAGGAGTTACCATTGTCCCAATGACCCACAGTACAGGAGTTGCAATTGTCCCAAAGACCCGCAGTACAGGAGTAAATAATGACCCACAGTACAGGATTTACCAATTAAACACAGTACAGGAGTAACCAATGACCCACAGTACAGGAGTTACCATTGTCCCAATGACCCACAGTACAGGAGTTAAAATTGCCCCAATGACCCACAGAATAGGAGTTATCATTGTCACAATGACCCACAGTATAGGAGTTACCATTGCCTCAATAACCCACAGTACCGGAGTTACCGTTGCCCCAATGATCCACAGTACAGGAGTTACCATTGTCCCAATGACCCACATTACAAGAGTTACCAATGACCCACAGTACAGCAGTTAACATTGCCCCAATGAACCACAGTACAGGAGTTACCATTGTTCCAATGACCAAAGTACAGGAGTTACCATTGTCCCAATCACCCATAGTACAGGAGATACCAATGACCCACCCTATAGGACTTACCATTGCCCCAATGACCCATAGTACAGGAGTTACCATTGTCCCAATGACCCACTGTACATGAGTTACCAATTTCCCAATGAACCACACTACCGGAGTTATCAATGACCCGCATTACAGGAGTTACCTTTGCCCCAGTGACCCAAAATACAGGAGTTACTAATGAGCCACAGTACAGGAGTTACCTTTGTCCCAATAACCCACAGTACAGGATTTACCAATGACCCACAGTACAGGAGTTACCATTGTCCCGCTGACCCACACTACAGGAATTACATTTGCCACACTGACCCACAGTACAGGAGTTACCAATGACCCACAGTACAGGAGTAACCATTGTCCCAATGACCCACAGTACAGGAGTTACAATTTTCCCAATGACCCACAGTACAGGAGTTACCAATGCCCCTGTGACCCACAGTAGAGGAGTTACCTTTGCCCCAATGACCCATAGTACAGGAGTAACCTTTGCCCCAATGAGCCACAGTACAGGAGTTACCATTGCCCCAATGATCCACAGTACCGGAGATACCAATGACCCACAGTACAGGAGTTACGTTTGCCCCAATGACCCACATTCCAGGAGTTACCATTGCCCCAATGACCTACAGTACAGGAGTTAACAATGACCCACAGTACAGGATTTAAATTTGACCCAATGACCCACAATACAGGAGTTACCAATGACCCACAATACAGGAGTTACATTTGCCCCAATGACCCACAGTACAGGAGGTAACATTGCCCCAATGACCCACAGTATAGGAGTTACCAATGACCCACAGTACAGGAGTTACCTTTGCCCCAATGACCCACAGTACAGGAGTTACCAATGACCCACAGTACAGGAGTAACCAATGACCCACAGTACAGGATTTATGAATGACCCACAGTACAGGAGTAACAAATGACCCACAGTACAGGAGTTAACTTTGCCCCAGTGTCCCACAGTATAGGAGTTACCAATGACGCACAGTACAGGAGTTACCTTTGCCCCAATGACCCACAGTACAGGAGTTACCAATGACCCACAGTACAGGAGTTAACTTTGACCCAATGACCCGCAGTACAGGAGTTACTTATGACCCACAGTACAGTAGTTACCTTTGCCCCAATGACCCACAGTACAGGGGTTACCATTGTCCCAGTGACCCACAGTACAGGAGTTACCATTGTCCAAATTACCCACAGTACAGGAGCTATCATTGCCCCAAAGACACACAGTACAGGAGTTACCATTGCCCCAATGACCCACAGTACAGGAGTTACCATTGTCCCAGTGACCCACAGTACAGGAGTTGCAATTGTCCCAAAGAACCGCAGTACAGGAGTAAACAATGACCCACAGTACAGGATTTACCAATGACACACAGTACAGGAGTAACCACTGACCCTCAGTACAGGAGTTACCTTTGCCCCAATGACCACAGTACAGGAGTTAAAATTGCCCCAATGACACACAGTATAGGAGTTATCATTGTCAAAATGACCCACAGTACAGGAGTTACCATTGCCTCAATAACCCACAGTACAGGATTTACCGTTGCCCCAATGACCCACAGTACAGGAGTTACCATTGTCCCAATGACCCACATTGCAGGAGTTACCAATGACCCACAGTACAACAGTTAACATTGCTCCAATGAACCACTGTACAGGAGTTACCATTGTCCCAATGACCAAAGTACAGGAGTTACCATTGTCCAAATCATCCATAGTACAGGAGATACCAATGACCCACCCTATAGGACTTACAATTGCCCCAATGACCCATAGTACAGGAGTTACCATTGTCCCAATGACCCACAGTACAGGATTTACCAATGACCCACAGTACAGGAGTTACCATTGTCCCAATGACCCACACTACAGGAGTTACCTTTGCCCCACTGACCCACAGTACTGGAGTTACCAATGACCCACAGTACAGGAGTTACCATTGTCCCAATGACCCACATTACAGGAGTTACCTTTGCCCCAATGACCCACAGTACAGGAGAAACCTTTGCCCCAATGACCCACAGTACAGGAGTTACCATTCCCCCAATGACCCACAGTACCGGAGTTACCAATGACCCACAGTACAGGAGTTACGTTTGCCCCATTGACCCACATCCCAGGAGTTACCATTGCCCCAATGACCCACAGTACAGGAGTTACCATTCTCCAATTTACCCACAGTACAGGAGCTATCTTTGCCCCAAAGACACACAGTACACGAGTTACCATTGCCCCAATGACCAACAGTACATGAGTTACCATTGTCCCAAGGACCCGCAGTACAGGAGTAAGCAATGACCCACAGTACAGGATTTACCAATGACACACAGTGTTGGAGCAACCAATGACCCTCACTACAGGAGTTACCTTTGCCCTAATGGCCCAGAGTACAGGAGTTTTATTTGTCCCAATGAACCACAGTACAGGAGTTATCATTGTCCCAATGACCCACAGTACAGGAGTTACCTTTGTCCCAATGACCACAGTACAGGAGTTAAAATTGCCCCAATGACTCACAGTATAGGAGTTATCATTGTCAAAATGACCCACAGTAGAGGAATTACCATTGCCTCAATAACCCACAGTACAGGAGTTACCATTGCCCCAATGACCCACAGTACAGTAGTTACCATTGTCCCAATGACCCACATTACACGAGTTACCAATGACCCACAGTGCAGGAGTTAACATTGCCCCAGTGAACCACAGTACAGGAGTTAACATTGTACCAATGAACAAAGTACAGGAGTTACCATTTCCCAATGACCCACAGTGCAGGAGTTAGCAATGACCCACATTACAGGAGTTACCTTTGCCCCAGTGACCCACAGTACAGGAGTTACTACTGAGCCACAGTACAGAAGTTACCATTGTCCCAATAACCCACAGTACAGGATTTACCAATGACCCACAGTACAGGAGTTACCATTGTCCCAATGACCCACACTACAGGAGTAACCTTTGCCCCACTGACCCACAGTACAGGAGTTACCAATGACCCACAGTACAGGAGTTACCTTTGCCCAAATGACCCACAGTACAGATGTTACCAATTACCCACAGTACAGGAGTTACCTTTGCCCCAATGACCCGCAGTACAGGATTTACCAAGGCCCCACAGTACAGGAGTTACCTTTGCCCCAAAGACCCACAGTACAGGGGTTACCATTGCCCCAGTGACCCACAGTACAGGAGTTACCAATTTCCAAATTACCCACAGTACAGGAGCTATCTTTGATCCAATGACCCACAGTACAGAAGTTACCATTGTGCCAATGACTCACAGTACAGGACTTACCATTGTCCCAGTGACCCACAGTACATGAGTTAAAATTGTCCCAATGACCCGCAGTACAGGATTTACCAATGACCCACAGTACAGGAGTTACCTTTGCCCCAATGACCCACAGCATAGGAGTTACCATTGTCCCAATGACCCACAGTACAGGAGTAACCATTGACCCACAGTCCAGGATTTACCAATGACCCACAGTACAGGAGTAAACAATGACCCACAGCACAGGAGGTACATTTGCGCCAATTACCCACAGTACAGGAGTTATCATTGTCCCATAGACCCACGGAATTGGAGTAATCATTGTCCCAATGACCCACAGTACAGGAGTTACCATTGTCCCAGTGACCCACAGTACAGGAGTTACCATTGCCCCAATGACCGATTGTATAGGAGTTATCATTGTCCCAGTGACCCACAGTACAGCGTTACCATTGCCCCAATGACCCACATTACTGGAGTTACCATTGCCCCAATGACACATAGTACAGGAGATACCATTGTCCCAATGACCCACACTACAGGAGTAACTTTTGCCCCAATGACGCACAGTACAGGACTAACCAATGACCCACAGTACAGGGGGTACCTATATCCCAATGACCCACTGTAGAGGAGTTACCATTGCCCCAGTGACCCACAGTACAGGAGTTACCTTCGTTCCAATGACCCACAGTACAGGAGTTAACATTGCCCCAATGACCCACAGTAAAGGAGTTACCAATGACCCAAAGTACAGGAGTTACATTTGCCCCAATGCCCCATAGTACAGGAGTTACCTTTTCCCAATGACCCACAGTACAGGAGTTAGAATTGCCCCAATGACCCACAGTACAGGAGTTACCATTTCCCCAATGACCCACAGTACAGGAGTTACCAATGTCCCACAGTAAAGGAGTTACCAATGCCGCACTCACCCACAGTACAGGAGTTACCATTGTCCCAATGACCCAAAGTACAGGAGTTACCTTTGCCCAATGACCCACAGTACAGGTGTTACCAATGACCCACATTACTGCAGTTAACATTGCCCCAATGAACCACAGTACAGGAGTTACCATTGTCCCAATGACCCACAGTACAGGAGTTACCAATGAGCCACAGTACAGGTGTTACCATTGTCCCAATGACCCACAGTACAGGAGTTACCAATGACCCACAGTTCAGGAAATACCATTGTCCCAATGACCCACAGTACAGGAGTTACCTTTGCCCCAATCACCCACAGTACAGGAGTTAACAATGACCCACAGTACAGGAGTTACCATTGTCCCAATGACCCACAGTACATGAGATACCATTGCCCCAGTGACCCACTATACAGGAGTTACCTTTGCCCCAGTGACCCACAGTACAGGAGGTAACATTGCCCCAATGACCCACAGTTTAGGAGTTACCAGTGACCCACAGTACAGGAGTTACCTTTGCCCCAGTGACCCACAGTACAGGATTTACCAATGATCCACATAACAGGAGTGACCAATGACCAACAGTACAGGATTTACGAATGACCCACAGTGCAGGAGTAAACAATAACCCACAGTACAGGAGTTAACTTTGCCCCAGTGTCCCACAGTATAGGAGTTACCAATGACCCACAGTACAGGAGTTACCTTTGCCCCAATGACCCACAGTACAGGAGTTACCAATGACCCACAGTACAGGAGTTTTCATTGCCCCAGCGACCCACAGTACAGGAGTTACCAATGACCCACGGTACAGGAGTTACCTTTGACCCAATGACCCGCAGCACAGGAGTTACTTATGACCCACAGTACAGTAGTTACCTTTGCCCCAATGACCCACATTACAGGGGTTACCATTGCCCCAGTGACCCACAGTACAGGAGTTACCATTGTCCAAATTACCCACAGTACAGGAGCTATATTTGCCCCAAAGACACACAGTACAGGAGTTACCATTGCACCAATGACCCACAGTAAATGAGTTACCATTGTCCCAATGACCCACAGTACAGGAGTTACCAATGACCCACAGTTCAGGAAATACCATTGTCCCAATGACCCACAGTACAGGAGTTACCTTTGCCCCAATCACCCACAGTACAGGAGTTAACAATGACCCACAGTACAGGAGTTACCATTGTCCCAATGACCCACAGTACATGAGATACCATTGCCCCAGTGACCCACTATACAGTAGTTACCTTTGCCCCAGTGACCCACCGTACAGGAGGTAACATTGCCCCAATGACCCACAGTATAGGAGTTACCAGTGACCCACAGTACAGGAGTTACCTTTGCCCCAGTGACCCACAGTACAGGATTTACCAATGATCCACATAACAGGAGTAACCAATGACCAACAGTACAGGATTTACGAATGACCCACAGTACAGGAGTAAACAATAACCCACAGTACAGGAGTTAACTTTGCCCCAGTATCCCACAGTATAGGTGTTACCAATGACCCACAGTACAGGAGTTACCTTTGCCCCAATGACCCACAGTACAGGAGTTACCAATGACCCACAGTACAGGAGTTTTCATTGCCCCAGCGACCCACAGTACAGGAGTTACCTTTGCCCCAATGACCCACATTACAGGGGTTACCATTGCCCCAGTGACCCACAGTACAGGAGTTACCATTGTCCAAATTACCCACAGTTCAGGAGGTATCTTTGCCCCAAAGACACACAGTACAGGAGTTTCCATTGCCCCAATGACCCACAGTAAATGAGTTACCATTGTCCCAATGACCCACAGTACAGGAGTTGCAATTGTCCCAAAGACCCGCAGTACAGGAGTAAACAATGACCCACAGTACAGGATTTACCAATGACACACAGTACAGGGGTAACCAATGACCCTCAGTACAGGAGTTACCTTTGCCCCAGTGACCCACAGTACAGGAATTTTATTTGCCCCAATGACCCACAGTATAGGAGTTATCATTGTCCAATGACCCACAGTAGAGGAGTTACCTTTGTCCCAATGACCACAGTACAGGAGTTAAAATTGCCCCAATGACACACAATATAGGAGTTATCATTGTCAAAATGACCAACAGTACAGGAGTTACCATTGCCTCAATAACCCACAGTACATGAGTTACCATTGCCCCAGTGACCCACAGTACAGGAGTTACCATTGTCCCAATGACCTATGTACAGGAGTTACCATTGTCCCAATCACCCATAGTACAGGAGTTACCAATGACCCACCCTATAGGACCTACCATTGCCCCAATGACCAAAGTACAGGAGTTACAATTGTCCCAATCACCCATTGTACAGGAGTTACCAATGACTCACCCTAGAGGACTTACCATTGCCCCAATGACCCACAGTACTGGAGTTACCATTGTCCCAATGAACATAGTACACGAGTTACCATTTCCCAATGACCCACAGTACAGGAGTTAGCAATGACCCACATTACAGGAGTTACCTTTGCCCCAGTGACCCACAGTACAGGAGTTACCATTGTCCCAAAGACCCACACTACAGGAGTTACCTTTGCCCCACTGACCCACAGTACAGGAGTTACTGAAGACCCACAGTACAGGAGTTACCATTGTCCCAATGACCCACAGTACAGGAGTTACCTTTGCCCCAATGATCCACAGTAGAGGAGAAACCTTTGCCCCAATGACCCACAGTACCGGAGTTACCAAAGACCCACAGTACAGGAGTTACCTTTGCCCCTCTGACCCACAGTACAGGAGTAACCTTTGCCCCAATGACTCACAGTACAGGAGTTACCATTCCCCCAATGACCCACAGTAGCGGAGTTACCAATGACCCACAGTACAGGAGTTACGTTTGCCCCATTGACCCACATTCCAGGAGTTACCATTGCCGCAATGACCCACAGTACAGGAGTTACCATTGTCCCAAAGACCCGCAGTACAGGAGTAAACAATGACCCACAGTACAGGATTTACCAATGACACACAGTGTTGGAGCAACCAATGACCCTCAGTACAGGAGTTACCTTTGCCCTAATGACCCAGAGTACAGGAGTTTTATTTGTCCCAATGACCCACAGTACAGGAGTTACCTTTGTCCCAATGACCACAGTACAGGAGTTAAAATGCCCCAATGACACCCAGTATAGGAGTTATCATTGTCAAAATGACCCACAGTACAGGAGTTACCATTGCCTCAATAACCCACAGTACAGGAGTTACCATTGCCCCAATGACCCACAGTACAGGAGTTACCATTGTCCCAATGACCCACATTACACGAGTTAGCAATGACCCACAGTGCAGGAGTTAACATTGCCCCAGTGAACCACAGTACAGGAGTTACCATTGTCCCAATGACCAAAGTACAGGAGTTACCATTTCCCAATGACCCACAGTACAGGAGTTAGCAATGACCCACATTACAGGAGTTACCTTTGCCCCAGTGACCCACAGTACAGGAGTTACTACTGAGCCACAGTACAGGAGTTACCATTGTGACAATAAGCCACAGTACAGGATTTACCAATGACCCACAATACAGGAGTTACCATTGTCCCAATGACCCACACTACAGAATTTACCTTTGCCCCACTGATGCACAGTACAGGAGTTACCAATGACCCACAGTACAGGAGTTACCTTTGCCCCAATGACCCACAGTACAGAAGTTACCAATTACCCACAGTACAGGAGTTACCTTTGCCCCAATGACCCGCAGTACAGGAGTTACCAAGGCCCCACAGTACAGGAGTTACCTTTGCCCCAAAGACCCACAGTACAGGGGTTACCATTGCCCCAGTGACCCACAGTACAGGAGTTACCATTGTCCAAATTACCCACAGTACAGGAGCTATCTTTGCCCCAGTGACCCACAGTACAGAAGTTACCATTGTCCCAATGACTCACAGTACAGGAGTTACCATTGTCCCAGTGACCCTCAGTACATGAGTTAAAATTGTCCCAATGACCCGCAGTACAGGATTTACAAATGACCCACAGTACAGGAGTTACCTTTGCCCCAATGACCCACAGCACAGGAGTTACCATTGTCCCAATGACCCACAGTACAGGAGTAACCATTGACCCACAGTCCGGGATTTACCAATGACCCACAGTACAGGAGTAAACAATGACCCACAGCACAATAGGTACATTTGCGCCAATTACCCACAGTACAGGAGTTATCATTGTCCCATACACCCACAGAATTGGAGTAATCATTGTCCCAATGACCCACAGTACAGGAGTTACCATTGTCCCAGTGACCCACAGTACAGGAGTTACCATTGCCCCAATGACTGATTGTATAGGAATTATCATTGTCCCAGTGACCCACAGTACAGGCATTACCATTGCCCCAATGACCCACATTACTGGAGTTACCATTGCCCCAATGACACATAGTACAGGAGTTACCATTGTCCCAATGATCCACACTACAGGAGTAACTTTTGCCCCAATGACGCACAGTACAGGAGTAACCAATGACCCACAGTACAGGGGGTAACAATGTCCCAATGACCCACTGTAGAGGAGTTACCATTGCCCCAGTGACCCACAGTACAGGAGTTACCTTCGTTCCAATGACCCACAGTACAGGAGTTAACATTGCCCCAATGACCCACAGTAAAGGAGTTACCAATGACCCAAAGTACAGTAGTTACATTTGCCCCAATGCCCCACAGTACAGGAGTTACCATTTCCCCAATGACCCACAGTACAGGAGTTACCAATGACCCACAGTACAGGAGTTACTTTTGCCCCATTGAGACACAGTCCAGGAGTTACCATTGCCCCAATGACCCAGAGCAAAGGAGTTACCAATGACCCACAGTACAGGAGTAACCTTTGCCCCAATGACCCACCATACAGGAGTTAACTTTGCCCCAATGACCCACAGTACAGGAGTTACCATTTTCCCAATGACCCACATTACAGGATTTACCAATGTCCCACAGTACAGGAGTTACCAATGCCGCACTCACCCACAGTACAGGAGTTACCATTGTCCCAATGACCCAAAGTACAGGAGTTACCTTTGCCCAATGACCCACAGTACAGGTGTTAGCAATAACCAACATTACTGCAGTTAACATTGCCCCAATGAAACACAGTACAGGAGTTACCATTGTCCCAATGACCAAAGTACAGGAGTTACCATTGCCCCAATGACCCACAGTACAGGAGTTACCTTTGCCCCAATGACCCACAGTACAGGAGTTACCATTGTCACAATGACCCACAGTACATGAGTTACCAATGAGCCACAGTACAGGTGTTACCATTGTCCCAATGACCCACAGTACGGAGTTACCAATGACCCACAGTTCAGGAAATACCATTGTCCCAATGACCCACAGTACAGGAGTTACCTTTGCCCCAATCACCCACAGTACAGGAGTTAACAATGACCCACAGTACAGGAGTTACCATTGTCCCAATGACCCACAGTACATGAGATACCATTGCCCCAATGACCCACTTTAGAGGAGTTACCTTTGCCCCAATGACCCACTGTACAGGAGGTAACATTGCCCCAATGACCCACAGTATAGGAGTTACCAGTGACCCACAGTACAGGAGTTACCTTTGCCCCAATGACCCACACTACAGGAGTTTCCAATGATCCACATAACAGGAGTAACCAATGACCAACAGTACAGGATTTACGAATGACCCACAGTACAGGAGTAAACAATAACCCACAGTACAGGAGTTAACTTTTCCCCAGTGTCCCACAGTATAGGAGTTACCAATGACCCACAGTACAGGAGTTACCTTTGCCCAATGACCCACAGTACAGGAGTTACCAATGACCCACAGTACAGGAGTTTTCATTGCCCCAGCGACCCACAGTACAGGAGTTACCAATGACCCACGGTACAGGAGTTACCTTTGACCCAATGACCCGCAGTACAGGAGTTACTTATGACCTACAGTACAGTATTTACCTTTGCCCCAATGACCCACAGTACAGGGGTTACCATTGCCCCAGTGACCCACAGTACAGGAGTTACCATTGTCCAAATTACCCACAGTACAGGAGCTATCTTTGCCCCAAAGACACACAGTACAGGAGTTACCATTGCCCCAATGACCCACAGTAAATGAGTTACCATTGTCCCAATGACCCACAGTACAGGAGTTGCAATTGTCCCAAAGACCCGCAGTACAGGAGTAAACAATGACCCACAGTACAGGATTTACCAATGACACACAGTACAGGAGTAACCAATGACCCTCAGTACAGGAGTTACCTTTGCCACAAAGACCCACAGTACAGGAATTTTATTTGCCCCAATGACCCACAGTATAGGAGTTATCATTGTCCAATGACCCACAGTAGAGGAGTTACCATTGCCTCAATAACCCACAGTACATGAGTTACCATTGCCCCAATGACCCACAGTGCAGTAGTTACCATTGTCCCAATGACCTATGTACAGGAGTTACCATTGTCCCAATCACCCATAGTACAGGAGTTACCAATGACCCACCCTATAGGACTTACCATTGCCCCAATGACCAAAGTACAGGAGTTACCATTGTCCCAATCACCCATTGTACAGGAGTTACCAATGACTCACCCTAGAGGACTTACCATTGCCCCAATGACCCACAGTACTGGAGTTACCATTGTCCCAATGAACAAAGTACAGGAGTTACCATTTCCCAATGACCCACAGTACAGGAGTTAGCAATGACCCACATTACAGGAGTTACCTTTGCCCCAGTGACCCACAGTACAGGAGTTACTAATGAGCCACAGTACAGGAGTTACCATTGTCCCAATAAGCCACAGTACCGGATTTACAAATGACCCACAGTACAGGAGTTACCATTGTCCCAATGACCCACACTACAGGAGTTACCTTTGCCCCAATGACCCACAGTAGAGGAGTAACCTTTGCCCCAATGACCCACAGTACCGGAGTTACAAATGACCCACAGTCCAGGAGTTACGTTTGCCCCATTGACCCACAGTCCAGTAGTTACAATTGCCCCAATGACCTACAGTACAGGAGTAAACAATGACCCACAGTACAGGATTTACATTTGACCCAATGACCAACAGTACAGTAGTAGCCAATGACCCTCAGTACAGGAGTTACCTTTGCCCCAATGACCCACAGTACAGGAATTTTATTTGCCCCAATGACCCACAGTATAGCAGTTATCATTGTCCAATGACCCACAGTAGAGGAGTTACCTTTGTCCCAATGACCACAGTACAGGAGTTAAAATTGCCCCAATGACACACAATATAGGAGTTATCATTGTCAAAATGACCAACAGTACAGGAGTTACGATTGCCCCAATGACCCACAGTACAGGAGTTACCATTGTCCCAATGACCTAAGTACAGGAGTTACCATTGTCCCAATCACCCATAGTACAGGAGTTACCAATGACCCACCCTATAGGACTTACCATTGTCCCAATGACCAAAGTACAGGAGTTACCATTGTCCCAATCACCCATAGTACAGGAGTTACAAATGACTCAGCCTACAGGACTTACCATTGCCCCAATGACCCACAGTACAGGAGTTACCATTGTCAAAATGACCAAAGTACCGGAGTTACCATTTCCCAATGACCCACAGTACAGGAGTTAGCAATGACCCACATTACAGGAGTTACCTTTGCCCCAGTGACCCACAGTACAGGAGTTACTAATGAGCCACAGTACAGGAGTTACCATTGTCCCAATAAGCCACAGTACCGGATTTACCAATGACCCACAGTACAGAAGTTACCATTGTCCCAATGACCCACACTACAGGAGTTACCTTTGCCCCACTGACCCACAGTACAGGAGTTACCAAAGACCCACAGTACAGGAGTTACCATTGTCCCAATGACCCACAGTACAGGAGTTACCTTTGCCCCAATGACCCACAGTAGAGGAGTAACCATTGCCCCAATGACCCACAGTAAAGGAGTTACCAATGACCCACAGTACAGGAGTTACGTTTGCCCATTGACCCACAGTCCAGGAGTTACAATTGCCCCATTGACCTACAGTACAGGAGTTAACAATGACACACAGTAGAGGATTTGCATTTGACCCAATGACCCACAGTACAGGAGTTACCAATGACCCACAATACAGGAGTTACCTTTGCCCCAGAGACCCAAATTACAGGAGTTGCGTTTGCCCCAATGACCCACAGTACATGAGTTACCATTGTCCCAATGACCCACAGTACAGGAGTTACCAATGACCCACAATACAGGAGTTACCAATGACCCACAGTACAGGAGTTACCAATGACCCACAGTACCGGAGTCACCATTGTCCCAGTGACCCACAGTACAGGAGTTACCATTGTCCCAGTGACGCACAGTACAGGAGTTACCATTGGCACAATGATCGACAGTAGAAGAGCTACCTATGACCCACAGTACAGGCGTTACCATTGCATAAATGACCCACAGTACAGGAGTTACCAATGACCCACAGTACAGGAGTTACCTTTCCCCCAATGACCCACTGTACAGGAGTTACCATTGCCCCAATGACCTACAGTACAGGAGTTACGAATGACCCACTGTACAGTTGTTATCATTGCATAAATGACCCACAGTACAGGAGTTACCAATGACCCACAGTACAGGAGTTACCTTTCCCCCAATGACCCACTGTACAGGAGTTACCATTGCCCCAATGACCTACAGTACAGGAGTTACCAATGACCCACTGTACAGTTGTTATCTTTGCCCCAATGACACACAGTGCAGGAGTTAACAATGACCCACAGTACAAGAGTAACCAATTACCCACAGTACAGGAGTTACCTTTGCCCCAATGACCCACAGTACAGGAGTTACCATTGTCCAAAAGACCCACAGTACAGGAGCTACCTTTGCCCCAATGACCCCCGGTACAGGAGTTACAATTGTCCCAATGATTCACAGTACCGGAGTTAACAATGACCCACTGTACAGGAGTTACCTTTGCCCCATTGACCCACAGTACAGGAGTTACCATTGTCCCAATGACTCAAAGTACAGGACTTACAAATGACCCGCATTACAGGAGTAAACAATGACCCACTGTACAGGAGTTACCTTTGCCCCATTGACCCACAGTACAGGAGTTACCATTGTCCCAATGACTCAAAGTACAGGACTTACAAATGACCCACAGTATAGGAGTTACCAATGACCCACAGTACAAGTGTTACCTTTGCCCCATTGACCCACAGTACAGGAGTTACCATTGTCCCAATGACTCAAAGTACAGGACTTACAAATGACCCTCATTACAGGAGTAAACAATGAGCCACTGTACAGGAGTTACCTTTGCCCCATTGACCCACAGTACAGGAGTTACCATTGTCCCAATGACTCAAAGTACAGGACTTACAAATGACCCACAGTATAGGAGTTACCAATGACCCACAGTACAGGAGTTACCTTTGCCCCAATGACCCACTGTACACGAGTTACCAATGACCCACAGTACAGGAGTAACCAATGACCCACAGTACAGGATTTATGAATGACTCACAGTACAGGAGTATCCAATGACCCACAGTACAGGAGTTAACTTTGCCCCAGTGTCCCACAGTATAGGAGTTACCAATGACCCACAGTACAGGAGTTACCTTCGCCCCAATGACCCACAGTACAGGAGTTACCAATGACCCACAGTACAGGAGTTACCATTGCCCCAGTGACCCACAGTACAGGAGTGACCAATGACCCACAGTACAGGAGTTACCTTTGACCAAATGACCCGCAGTACAGGAGTTACTTATGACCCACAGTACAGTAGTTACCTTTGCCCCAATGACCCACAGTACAGGGGTTACCATTGACCCAGTGATCCACAGTACAGGAGTTACATTGTCCAAATTATCCACAGTACAGGAGCTATCTTTGCCCCAAAGACACACAGTACAGGAGTTACCATTGCCCCAATGACCCACAGTACAGGAGTTGCAATTGTCCCAAAGACCCGCAGTACAGGAGTAAACAATGACCCACAGTACAGGATTTACCAATGACACACAGTACAGGAGCAACCAATGACCCTCAGTACAGGAGTTACCTTTGCCCCAGTGACCCAAAGTACAGGAATTTTATTTGTCCCAATGACCCACAGTATAGGAGTTATCATTGTCCCAATGACCCACGGTACAGGAGTTACCTTTGTCCCAATGACCACAGTACAGGAGTTACCATTATCCCAATGACCCACAGTACAGGAGTTACCATTATCCCAATGACCCACATTACAGGAGTTACCAATGACCCACAGTACAGCAGTTAACATTGACCCAATGAATCACAGTACAGGAGTTACCATTGTCCCAATGACCAAAGTACAGGAGTTACCATTGTCCCAATCACCCATAGTACAGGAGATACCCATGACCCACCCTATAGGACTTACCATTGCCCCAGTGACCCATAGTACAGGAGTTACCATTGTCCCAATGATCCACAGTAGAGGATTTACCAATGACCCAAAGTACAGGAGTTACCATTGTCCCAATGACCCACACTACAGGAGTTACCTTTGCCCCACTGACCCACAGTACAGGATTTACCAATGACCCACAGTACAGGAGTTACCATTGTCCCAATGACCCACAGTACAGGAGTTACCTTTGCCCCAATGACCCACAGTACAGGAGTAACCTTTGCCCCAATCACCCACAGTACAGGAGTTACCATTGCCCCAATGACCCACAGTACAGGAGTTACCAATGACCCACAGTACAGGGGTTACGTTTGCCCCATTGACCCACATTCCAGGAGTTACCATTGCCCCAATGACCTACAGTACAGGAGTTAACAATGACCCACAGTACAGGATTTACGAATGACCCACAGTACAGGAGTAACCAATGACCCACAGTACAGGAGTTAACTTTGCCCCAGTGTCCCACAGTATAGGAGTTACCAATGACCCACAGTACAGGAGTTACCTTTGCCCAATGACCCACAGTACAGGAGTTACCAATGACCCACAGTACAGGAGTTACCTTTGACCCAGTGACCCACAGTACAGGAGTTACCAATGACCCTCATTACAGGAGTTACCTTTGACCTATTGACCCGCAGTACAGGAGATACTTATGACCGACAGTACAGTAGTTAAATTTCCCCCAATGACCCACAGTACAGGGGATACCATTGCCCCAATGACTCACAGTACAGGAGTTACCATTGTCCAATTTACCCACAGTACAGGAGCTATCTTTGCCCCAAAGACACACAGTACAGGAGTTACCATTGCCCCAATGACCCACAGTACATGAGTTACCATTGTCCCAATGACCCACAGTACAGGAGTTGCAATTGTCCCAAAGACTCGCGGTACAGGAGTAAACAATGACCCACAGTACAGGATTTACCAATGACACACAGTGTTGGAGCAAACAATGACCCTCAGTACAGGAGTTACCTTTGCCCTAATGACCCAGAGTACAGGAGTTCTATTTGTCCCAATGACACACAGTATAGGAGTTATCATTGTCCCAATGACCCACAGTACAGGAGTTACCTTTGTCCCAATGACCACAGTACAGGAGTTAAAATTGCCCCAATGACTCACAGTATAGGAGTTATC
Organism: Carcharodon carcharias; assembly: GCF_017639515.1. NCBI lineage: Eukaryota > Metazoa > Chordata > Chondrichthyes > Lamniformes > Lamnidae > Carcharodon > Carcharodon carcharias. The sequence goes on along the minus strand of NC_054472.1, from coordinate 197,091,990 downwards.
ATTGTCAAAATGACCCACAGTACAGGAGTTACCATTGCCTCAGTAACCCACAGTACAGGAGTTACCATTGCCCCAATGACCCACAGTACAGGAGTTACCATTGTCCCAATGACCCACATTACACGAGTTAGCAATGACCCACGGTACAGGAGTTAACATTGCCCCAGTGAACCACAGTACAGGAGTTACCATTGTCCCAATGACCAAAGTACAGGAGTTACCATTTCCCAATGACCCACAGTACAGGAGCTAGCAATGACCCACATTACAGGAGTTACCTTTGCCCCAGTGACCCACAGTACAGGAGTTACTACTGACCCACAGTGCAGGAGTTACCATTGTCCCAATAAGCCACAGTACAGGATTTACCAATGACCCACAGTACAGGAGTTACCATTGTCCCAATGACCCACTCTACAGGAGTTACCTTTGCCGCACTGACCCACAGTACAGGAGTTACCAATGACCCACAGTACAGGATTTACCTTTGCCCCAATGACCCACATTACAGAAGTTACCAATTACCCACAGTAAAGGAGTTACCTTTGCCCCAATGACCCGCAGTACAGGAGTTACCAAGGCCCCACAGTACAGGAGTTACCTTTGCCCCAATGACCCACAGTACAGGGGTTACCTTTGTCCCAATGACCCACAGTACAGGAGTTACCATTATCCCAATGACCCACAGTACAGGAGTTACCATTATCCCAATGACCCACATTACAGGAGTTACCAATGACCCACAGTACAGCAGTTAACATTGACCCAATGAATCACAGTACAGGAGTTACCATTGTCCTAATGACCAAAGTACAGGAGTTACCATTGTCCCAGTCACCCATAGTACAGGAGATACCAATGATCCACCCTATAGGACTTACCATTGCCCCAATGACCCATAGTACAGGAGTTACCATTGTCCCAATGATCCACTGTAGAGGATTTATCAATGACCCAAAGTACAGGAGTTACCATTGTCCCAATGACCCACACTACAGGAGTTACCTTTGCCCCACTGACCCACAGTACAGGATTTACCAATGACCCACAGTACAGGAGTTACCATTGTCCCAATGACCCACAGTACAGGAGTTACCTTTGCCCCAATGACCCACAGTAGAGGAGTAACCTTTGCCCCAATGACCCACAGTACAGGAGTTACCATTGCCCCAATGACCCACAGTGCAGGAGTTACCAATGACCCACAGTACAGGAGTTACGTTTGCCCCATTGACCCACATTCCAGGAGTTACCATTGCCCCAATGACCTGCAGTACAGGAGTTAACAATGACCCACAGTACAGGATTTACAAATGACCCACAGTACAGGAGCAACCAATGACCCACGGTACAGGAGTTAACTTTGCCCCAGTGTCCCACAGTATAGGAGTTACCAATGACCCACAGTACAGGATTTACCTTTGCCCCAATGACCCACAGTACAGAAGTTACCAATTACCCACAGTACAGGAGTTAACTTTGCCCCACTGACCCACAGTACAGGAGTTACCAATGACCCACAGTACAGGATTTACCTTTGCCCCAATGACCCACAGTACAGAAGTTACCAATTACCCACAGTACAGGAGTTACCATTATCCCAATGACCCACATTACAGGAGTTACCAATGACCCACAGTACAGCAGTTAACATTGACCCAATGAATCACAGTACAGGAGTTACCATTGTCCCAATGACCAAAGTACAGGAGTTACCATTGTCCCAATCACCCATAGTACAGGAGATACCAATGACCCACACTATAGGACTTACCATTGCCCCAGTGACCCATAGTACAGGAGTTACCATTGTCCCAATGATCCACAGTAGAGGATTTACCAATGACCCAAAGTACAGGAGTTACCATTGTCCCAATGACCCACACTACAGGAGTTACCTTTGCCCCACTGACCCACAGTACAGGATTTACCAATGACCCACAGTACAGGAGTTACCATTGTCCCAATGACCCACAGTACAGGAGTTACCTTTGCCCCAATGACCCACAGTACAGGAGTAACCTTTGCCCCAATGACCCACAGTACAGGAGTTACCATTGCCCCAATGACCCACAGTACCGGAGTTAACAATGACCCACAGTACAGGAGTTACGTTTGCCCCATTGACCCACATTCCAGGAGTTATCATTGCCCCAATGACCTACAGTACAGGAGTTAACAATGCCCCACAGTACAGGATTTACGAATGACCCACAGTACAGGAGTAACCAATGACCCACAGTACAGGAGTTAACTTTGCCCCAGTGTCCCACAGTATAGGAGTTACCAATGACCCACAGTAGAGGAGTTACCTTTGCCCAATGACCCACAGTACAGGAGTTACCAATGACCCACAGTACAGGAGTTACCGTTGACCCAGTGACCCACAGTACAGGAGTTACCAATGACCCTCATTACAGGAGTTACCTTTGACCTATTGACCCGCAGTACAGGAGATACTTATGACCGACAGTACAGTAGTTAAATTTCCCCCAATGACCCACAGTACAGGGGATACCATTGCCCCAATGACTCACAGTACAGGAGTTACCATTGTCCAATTTACCCACAGTACAGGAGCTATCTTTGCCCCAAAGACACACAGTACAGGAGTTACCATTGCCCCAATGACCCACAGTACATGAGTTACCATTGTCCCAATGACCCACAGTACAGGAGTTGCAATTGTCCCAAAGACTCGCAGTACAGGAGTAAACAATGACCCACAGTACAGGATTTACCAATGACACACAGTGTTGGAGCAAACAATGACCCTCAGTACAGGAGTTACCTTTGCCCTAATGACCCAGAGTACAGGAGTTCTATTTGTCCCAATGACACACAGTATAGGAGTTATCATTGTCCCAATGACCCACAGTACAGGAGTTACCTTTGTCCCAATGACCACAGTACAGGAGTTAAAATTGCCCCAATGACTCACAGTATAGGAGTTATCATTGTCAAAATGACCCACAGTACAGGAGTTACCATTGCCTCAGTAACCCACAGTACAGGAGTTACCATTGCCCCAATGACCCACAGTACAGGAGTTACCATTGTCCCAATGACCCACATTACACAAGTTAGCAATGACCCACGGTACAGGAGTTAACATTGCCCCAGTGAACCACAGTACAGGAGTTACCATTGTCCCAATGACCAAAGTACAGGAGTTACCATTTCCCAATGACCCACAGTACAGGAGCTAGCAATGACCCACATTACAGGAGTTACCTTTGCCCCAGTGACCCACAGTACAGGAGTTACTACTGACCCACAGTGCAGGAGTTACCATTGTCCCAATAAGCCACAGTACAGGATTTACCAATGACCCACAGTACAGGAGTTACCATTGTCCCAATGACCCACTCTACAGGAGTTACCTTTGCCGCACTGACCCACAGTACAGGAGTTACCAATGACCCACAGTACAGGATTTACCTTTGCCCCAATGACCCACATTACAGAAGTTACCAATTACCCACAGTACAGGAGTTACCTTTGCCCCAATGACCCGCAGTACAGGAGTTACCAAGGCCCCACAGTACAGGAGTTACCTTTGCCCCAATGACCCACAGTACAGGGGTTACCTTTGTCCCAATGACCCACAGTACAGGAGTTACCATTATCCCAATGACCCACAGTACAGGAGTTACCATTATCCCAATGACCCACATTACAGGAGTTACCAATGACCCACAGTACAGCAGTTAACATTGACCCAATGAATCACAGTACAGGAGTTACCATTGTCCCAATGACCAAAGTACAGGAGTTACCATTGTCCCAATCACCCAAGGTACAGGAGATACCAATGACCCACCCTATAGGACTTACCATTGCCCCAATGACCCATAGTACAGGAGTTACCATTGTCCCAATGATCCACTGTAGAGGATTTATCAATGACCCAAAGTACAGGAGTTACCATTGTCCCAATGACCCACACTACAGGAGTTACCTTTGCCCCACTGACCCACAGTACAGGATTTACCAATGACCCACAGTACAGGAGTTACCATTGTCCCAATGACCCACAGTACAGGAGTTACCTTTGCCCCAATGACCCACAGTAGAGGAGTAACCTTTGCCCCAATGACCCACAGTACAGGAGTTACCATTGCCCCAATGACCCACAGTACTGGAGTTAACAATGACCCACAGTACAGGAGTTACGTTTGCCCCATTGACCCACATTCCAGGAGTTACCATTGCCCCAATGACCTGCAGTACAGGAGTTAACAATGACCCACAGTACAGGATTTACAAATGACCCACAGTACAGGAGCAACCAATGATCCACAGTACAGGAGTTAACTTTGCCCCAGTGTCCCACAGTATAGGAGTTACCAATGACCCACAGTACAGGATTTACCTTTGCCCCAATGACCCACAGTACAGAAGTTACCAATTACCCACAGTACAGGAGTTAACTTTGCCCCACTGACCCACAGTACAGGAGTTACCAATGACCCACAGTACAGGATTTACCTTTGCCCCAATGACCCACAGTACAGAAGTTACCAATTACCCACAGTACAGGAGTTACCTTTGCCCCAATGACCCGCAGTACAGGAGTTACCAAGGCCCGACAGTACACGAGTTACCTTTGCCCCAATGACCCACAGTACAGGGGTTACCTTTGCCCCAATGACCCACAGTACAGAAGTTACCAATTACCCACAGTACAGGAGTTACCTTTGCCCCACTGACCCACAGTACAGGAGTTACCAATGACCCACAGTACAGGATTTACCTTTGCCCCAATGACCCACAGTACAGAAGTTACCAATTACCCACAGTACAGGAGTTACCTTTGCCCCAATGACCCGCAGTACAGGAGTTACCAAGGCCCGACAGTACACGAGTTACCTTTGCCCCAATGACCCACAGTACAGGGGTTACCTTTGCCCCAGTGACCCACAGTACAGGAGTTACCATTGTCCCAATGACTCACAGTACAGGAGTTACCATTGTCCCAGTGACCCACAGTACATGAGTTAAAATTGTCCCAATGACCCGCAGTACAGGATTTACCAATGACCCACAGTACAGGAGTTACCTTTGCCCCAATGACCCACAGCACAGGAGTTACCATTGACCCACAGTCCAGGATTTACCAATGACCCACAGTACAGGAGTAAACAATGACCCACAGCACAGGAGGTACATTTGCGCCAATTACCCTCAGTACAGGAGTTTTCATTGTCCCATAGACCCACAGAATTGGAGTAATCATTGTCCCAATGACCCACAGTACAGGAGTTACCATTGTCCCAGTGACCCACAGTACAGGAGTTAACATTGCCCCAATGACCGATAGTATAGGAGTTATCATTGTCCAAATGACCCACAGTACAGGGTGTTACCATTGCCCCAATGACCCACATTACTGGAGTTACCATTGCCCCAATGACACATAGTACAGGAGTTACCATTGTCCCCAATGACCCACACTTTAGGAGTAACTTTTGCCCCAATGCCGCACAGTACAGGAGTAACCCATGACCCACAGTACAGGGGGTACCATTGTCCCAATGACCCACTGTAGAGGAGTTATCATTGCCCCAGTGACCCACAGTACAGGAGTTACCTTCGTTCCAATGACCCCAAAGTACAGGAGTTAAACATTGCCCCAATGACCCACAGTAAAGTAGTTACCAATGACCCAAATTAGAGGAGTTACCTTTGCCCCAGTGCCCACAGTACAGGAGTTACCTGTTCCCAATGACCCACAGTACAGGAGTTAGAATTGCCCCAGTGACCCATAGTACAGGAGTTACCATTGTCCCAATGATCCACAGTAGAGGATTTACCAATGACCCAAAGTACAGGAGTTACCATTGTCCCAATGACCCACACTACAGGAGTTACCTTTGCCCCACTGACCCACAGTACAGGATTTACCAATGACCCACAGTACAGGAGTTACCATTGTCCCAATGACCCACAGTACAGGAGTTACCTTTGCCCCAATGACCCACAGTACAGGAGTAACCTTTGCCCCAATGACCCACAGTACAGGAGTTACCATTGCCCCAATGACCCACAGTACCGGAGTTAACAATGACCCACAGTACAGGAGTTACGTTTGCCCCATTGACCCACATTCCAGGAGTTATCATTGCCCCAATGACCTACAGTACAGGAGTTAACAATGCCCCACAGTACAGGATTTACGAATGACCCACAGTACAGGAGTAACCAATGACCCACAGTACAGGAGTTAACTTTGCCCCAGTGTCCCACAGTATAGGAGTTACCAATGACCCACAGTAGAGGAGTTACCTTTGCCCAATGACCCACAGTACAGGAGTTACCAATGACCCACAGTACAGGAGTTACCGTTGACCCAGTGACCCACAGTACAGGAGTTACCAATGACCCTCATTACAGGAGTTACCTTTGACCTATTGACCCGCAGTACAGGAGATACTTATGACCGACAGTACAGTAGTTAAATTTCCCCCAATGACCCACAGTACAGGGGATACCATTGCCCCAATGACTCACAGTACAGGAGTTACCATTGTCCAATTTACCCACAGTACAGGAGCTATCTTTGCCCCAAAGACACACAGTACAGGAGTTACCATTGCCCCAATGACCCACAGTACATGAGTTACCATTGTCCCAATGACCCACAGTACAGGAGTTGCAATTGTCCCAAAGACTCGCAGTACAGGAGTAAACAATGACCCACAGTACAGGATTTACCAATGACACACAGTGTTGGAGCAAACAATGACCCTCAGTACAGGAGTTACCTTTGCCCTAATGACCCAGAGTACAGGAGTTCTATTTGTCCCAATGACACACAGTATAGGAGTTATCATTGTCCCAATGACCCACAGTACAGGAGTTACCTTTGTCCCAATGACCACAGTACAGGAGTTAAAATTGCCCCAATGACTCACAGTATAGGAGTTATCATTGTCAAAATGACCCACAGTACAGGAGTTACCATTGCCTCAGTAACCCACAGTACAGGAGTTACCATTGCCCCAATGACCCACAGTACAGGAGTTACCATTGTCCCAATGACCCACATTACACAAGTTAGCAATGACCCACGGTACAGGAGTTAACATTGCCCCAGTGAACCACAGTACAGGAGTTACCATTGTCCCAATGACCAAAGTACAGGAGTTACCATTTCCCAATGACCCACAGTACAGGAGCTAGCAATGACCCACATTACAGGAGTTACCTTTGCCCCAGTGACCCACAGTACAGGAGTTACTACTGACCCACAGTGCAGGAGTTACCATTGTCCCAATAAGCCACAGTACAGGATTTACCAATGACCCACAGTACAGGAGTTACCATTGTCCCAATGACCCACTCTACAGGAGTTACCTTTGCCGCACTGACCCACAGTACAGGAGTTACCAATGACCCACAGTACAGGATTTACCTTTGCCCCAATGACCCACATTACAGAAGTTACCAATTACCCACAGTACAGGAGTTACCTTTGCCCCAATGACCCGCAGTACAGGAGTTACCAAGGCCCCACAGTACAGGAGTTACCTTTGCCCCAATGACCCACAGTACAGGGGTTACCTTTGTCCCAATGACCCACAGTACAGGAGTTACCATTATCCCAATGACCCACAGTACAGGAGTTACCATTATCCCAATGACCCACATTACAGGAGTTACCAATGACCCACAGTACAGCAGTTAACATTGACCCAATGAATCACAGTACAGGAGTTACCATTGTCCCAATGACCAAAGTACAGGAGTTACCATTGTCCCAATCACCCAAGGTACAGGAGATACCAATGACCCACCCTATAGGACTTACCATTGCCCCAATGACCCATAGTACAGGAGTTACCATTGTCCCAATGATCCACTGTAGAGGATTTATCAATGACCCAAAGTACAGGAGTTACCATTGTCCCAATGACCCACACTACAGGAGTTACCTTTGCCCCACTGACCCACAGTACAGGATTTACCAATGACCCACAGTACAGGAGTTACCATTGTCCCAATGACCCACAGTACAGGAGTTACCTTTGCCCCAATGACCCACAGTAGAGGAGTAACCTTTGCCCCAATGACCCACAGTACAGGAGTTACCATTGCCCCAATGACCCACAGTACTGGAGTTAACAATGACCCACAGTACAGGAGTTACGTTTGCCCCATTGACCCACATTCCAGGAGTTACCATTGCCCCAATGACCTGCAGTACAGGAGTTAACAATGACCCACAGTACAGGATTTACAAATGACCCACAGTACAGGAGCAACCAATGATCCACAGTACAGGAGTTAACTTTGCCCCAGTGTCCCACAGTATAGGAGTTACCAATGACCCACAGTACAGGATTTACCTTTGCCCCAATGACCCACAGTACAGAAGTTACCAATTACCCACAGTACAGGAGTTAACTTTGCCCCACTGACCCACAGTACAGGAGTTACCAATGACCCACAGTACAGGATTTACCTTTGCCCCAATGACCCACAGTACAGAAGTTACCAATTACCCACAGTACAGGAGTTACCTTTGCCCCAATGACCCGCAGTACAGGAGTTACCAAGGCCCGACAGTACACGAGTTACCTTTGCCCCAATGACCCACAGTACAGGGGTTACCTTTGCCCCAATGACCCACAGTACAGAAGTTACCAATTACCCACAGTACAGGAGTTACCTTTGCCCCACTGACCCACAGTACAGGAGTTACCAATGACCCACAGTACAGGATTTACCTTTGCCCCAATGACCCACAGTACAGAAGTTACCAATTACCCACAGTACAGGAGTTACCTTTGCCCCAATGACCCGCAGTACAGGAGTTACCAAGGCCCGACAGTACACGAGTTACCTTTGCCCCAATGACCCACAGTACAGGGGTTACCTTTGCCCCAGTGACCCACAGTACAGGAGTTACCATTGTCCCAATGACTCACAGTACAGGAGTTACCATTGTCCCAGTGACCCACAGTACATGAGTTAAAATTGTCCCAATGACCCGCAGTACAGGATTTACCAATGACCCACAGTACAGGAGTTACCTTTGCCCCAATGACCCACAGCACAGGAGTTACCATTGACCCACAGTCCAGGATTTACCAATGACCCACAGTACAGGAGTAAACAATGACCCACAGCACAGGAGGTACATTTGCGCCAATTACCCTCAGTACAGGAGTTTTCATTGTCCCATAGACCCACAGAATTGGAGTAATCATTGTCCCAATGACCCACAGTACAGGAGTTACCATTGTCCCAGTGACCCACAGTACAGGAGTTAACATTGCCCCAATGACCGATAGTATAGGAGTTATCATTGTCCAAATGACCCACAGTACAGGCGTTACCATTGCCCCAATGACCCACATTACTGGAGTTACCATTGCCCCAATGACACATAGTACAGGAGTTACCATTGTCCCAATGACCCACACTTTAGGAGTAACTTTTGCCCCAATGCCGCACAGTACAGGAGTAACCCATGACCCACAGTACAGGGGGTACCATTGTCCCAATGACCCACTGTAGAGGAGTTATCATTGCCCCAGTGACCCACAGTACAGGAGTTACCTTCGTTCCAATGACCCAAAGTACAGGAGTTAACATTGCCCCAATGACCCACAGTAAAGTAGTTACCAATGACCCAAATTAGAGGAGTTACCTTTGCCCCAGTGCCCCACAGTACAGGAGTTACCTTTTCCCAATGACCCACAGTACAGGAGTTAGAATTGCCCCAATAACCCACAGTACAGGAGTTACCATTTCCCCAATGACCCACAGTACAGGAGTTAACAATGACCCACAGTACAGGAGGTACTTTTGCCCCAATGAGACACAGTCCAGGAGTTACCATTGCCCCAATGACCCAGAGCAAAGGAGTTACCAATGACCTACAGTACAGGAGTAACCTTTGCCCCAATGTCCCACCATACAGGAGTTAACTTTGCCCCAATGACCCACAGTACAGGAGTTAACATTTTCCCAATGACCCACATTACTGGAGTTACCAATGTCCCACAGTACAGGAGGTACCAATGCCGCAATCACCCACAGTACAGGAGTTACCATTGTCCCAATGACCCAAAGTACAGGAGTTACCTTTTCCCAATGACCCACAGTACAGGAGTTACCAATGACCCACATTACTGCAGTTAACATTGCCCCAAAGAACCACAGTACAGGAGTTACCATTGTCCCAATGACCCACAGTACAGGAGTTACCTTTGCCCCAATGACCCACAGTACAGGAGTAACCTTTGCCCCAATGACCCACAGTACAGGAGTTACCATTGCCCCAATGACCCACAGTACCGGAGTTAACAATGACCCACAGTACAGGAGTTACGTTTGCCCCATTGACCCACATTCCAGGAGTTACCATTGCCCCAATGACCTACAGTACAGGAGTTAACAATGACCCACAGTACAGGATTTACGAATGACCCACAGTACAGGAGTAACCAATGACCCACAGTACAGGAGTTAACTTTGCCCCAGTGTCCCACAGTATAGGAGTTACCAATGACCCACAGTACAGGAGTTACCTTTGCCCAATGACCCACAGTACAGGAGTTACCAATGACCCACAGTACAGGAGTTACCATTGACCCAGTGACCCACAGTACAGGAGTTACCAATGACCCACATTACAGGAGTTACCTTTGACCTAATGACCCGCAGTACAGGAGATACTTATGACCCACAGTACAGTAGTTACCTTTGCCCCAATGACCCACAATACAGGGGTTACCATTGCCCCAATGACCCACAGTACAGGAGTTACCATTGTCCAATTTACCCACAGTACAGGAGCTATCTTTGCCCCAAAGACACACAGTACAGGAGTTACCATTGTCCCAATGACCCACAGTACAGGAGTTGCAATTGTCCCAAAGACCCGCAGTACAGGAGCAAACAATGACCCACAGTACAGAATTTAGCAATGACACACAGTGTTGGAGCAACCAATGACCCTCAGTACAGGAGTTACCTTTGCCCTAATGAATCAGAGTACAGGAGTTTTATTTGTCCCAATGACACACAGTATAGGAGTTATCATTGTCCCAATGACCCACAGTACAGTAGTTACCTTTGTCCCAATGACCACAGTACAGGAGTTAAAATTGCCCCAATGACCCACAGTACAGGAGTTACCATTGTCCAATTTACCCACAGTACAGGAGCTATCTTTGCCCCAAAGACACACAGTACAGGAGTTACCATTGTCCCAATGACCCACAGTACAGGAGTTGCAATTGTCCCAAAGACCCGCAGTACAGGAGCAAACAATGACCCACAGTACAGAATTTAGCAATGACACACAGTGTTGGAGCAACCAATGACCCTCAGTACAGGAGTTACCTTTGCCCTAATGAATCAGAGTACAGGAGTTTTATTTGTCCCAATGACACACAGTATAGGAGTTATCATTGTCCCAATGACCCACAGTACAGGAGTTACCTTTGTCCCAATGACCACAGTACAGGAGTTAAAATTGCCCCAATGACACACAGTATAGGAGTTATCATTGTCAAAATGACCCACAGTACAGGAGTTACCATTGTCCCAATGACCCACATTACACGAGTTACCAATGACCCACAGTACAGGAGTTAACATTGCCCCAGTGAACCACAGTACAGGAGTTACCATTGTCCCAATGACCAAAGTACAGGAGTTACCATTTCCCAATGACCCACAGTACAGGAGTTAGCAATGACCCACATTACAGGAGTTACCTTTGCCCCAGTGACCCACAGTACAGGAGTTACTACTGAGCCACAGTACAGGAGTTACTATTGTCCCAATAAGCCACAGTACAGGATTTACCAATGACCCACAGTACAGGAGTTACCATTGTCCCAATGACCCACTCGACTGGAGTTACCTTTGCCCCACTGACCCACAGTAAAGGATTTACCTTTGCCCCAATGACCCACAGTACAGAAGTTACCAATTACCCACAGTACAGGAGTTACCTTTGCCCCAATGACCCGCAGTACAGGAGTTACCTTTTCCCAATGACCCACAGTACAGGAGTTACCAATGACGCACATTACTGCAGTTAACATTGCCCCAAAGAACCACAGTACAGGAGTTACCATTGTCCCAGTCACCCATAGTACAGGAGATACCAATGATCCACCCTATAGGACTTACCATTGCCCCAATGACCCATAGTACAGGAGTTACCATTGTCCCAATGATCCACTGTAGAGGATTTATCAATGACCCAAAGTACAGGAGTTACCATTGTCCCAATGACCCACACTACAGGAGTTACCTTTGCCCCACTGACCCACAGTACAGGATTTACCAATGACCCACAGTACAGGAGTTACCATTGTCCCAATGACCCACAGTACAGGAGTTACCTTTGCCCCAATGACCCACAGTAGAGGAGTAACCTTTGCCCCAATGACCCACAGTACAGGAGTTACCATTGCCCCAATGACCCACAGTGCAGGAGTTACCAATGACCCACAGTACAGGAGTTACGTTTGCCCCATTGACCCACATTCCAGGAGTTACCATTGCCCCAATGACCTGCAGTACAGGAGTTAACAATGACCCACAGAACAGGATTTACAAATGACCCACAGTACAGGAGCAACCAATGACCCACGGTACAGGAGTTAACTTTGCCCCAGTGTCCCACAGTATAGGAGTTACCAATGACCCACAGTACAGGATTTACCTTTGCCCCAATGACCCACAGTACAGAAGTTACCAATTACCCACAGTACAGGAGTTAACTTTGCCCCACTGACCCACAGTACAGGAGTTACCAATGACCCACAGTACAGGATTTACCTTTGCCCCAATGACCCACAGTACAGAAGTTACCAATTACCCACAGTACAGGAGTTACCATTATCCCAATGACCCACATTACAGGAGTTACCAATGACCCACAGTACAGCAGTTAACATTGACCCAATGAATCACAGTACAGGAGTTACCATTGTCCCAATGACCAAAGTACAGGAGTTACCATTGTCCCAATCACCCATAGTACAGGAGATACCAATGACCCACACTATAGGACTTACCATTGCCCCAGTGACCCATAGTACAGGAGTTACCATTGTCCCAATGATCCACAGTAGAGGATTTACCAATGACCCAAAGTACAGGAGTTACCATTGTCCCAATGACCCACACTACAGGAGTTACCTTTGCCCCACTGACCCACAGTACAGGATTTACCAATGACCCACAGTACAGGAGTTACCATTGTCCCAATGACCCACAGTACAGGAGTTACCTTTGCCCCAATGACCCACAGTACAGGAGTAACCTTTGCCCCAATGACCCACAGTACAGGAGTTACCATTGCCCCAATGACCCACAGTACCGGAGTTAACAATGACCCACAGTACAGGAGTTACGTTTGCCCCATTGACCCACATTCCAGGAGTTACCATTGCCCCAATGACCTACAGTACAGGAGTTAACAATGACCCACAGTACAGGATTTACGAATGACCCACAGTACAGGAGTAACCAATGACCCACAGTACAGGAGTTAACTTTGCCCCAGTGTCCCACAGTATAGGAGTTACCAATGACCCACAGTAGAGGAGTTACCTTTGCCCAATGACCCACAGTACAGGAGTTACCAATGACCCACAGTACAGGAGTTACCGTTGACCCAGTGACCCACAGTACAGGAGTTACCAATGACCCTCATTACAGGAGTTACCTTTGACCTATTGACCCGCAGTACAGGAGATACTTATGACCGACAGTACAGTAGTTAAATTTCCCCCAATGACCCACAGTACAGGGGATACCATTGCCCCAATGACTCACAGTACAGGAGTTACCATTGTCCAATTTACCCACAGTACAGGAGCTATCTTTGCCCCAAAGACACACAGTACAGGAGTTACCATTGCCCCAATGACCCACAGTACATGAGTTACCATTGTCCCAATGACCCACAGTACAGGAGTTGCAATTGTCCCAAAGACTCGCAGTACAGGAGTAAACAATGACCCACAGTACAGGATTTACCAATGACACACAGTGTTGGAGCAAACAATGACCCTCAGTACAGGAGTTACCTTTGCCCTAATGACCCAGAGTACAGGAGTTCTATTTGTCCCAATGACACACAGTATAGGAGTTATCATTGTCCCAATGACCCACAGTACAGGAGTTACCTTTGTCCCAATGACCACAGTACAGGAGTTAAAATTGCCCCAATGACTCACAGTATAGGAGTTATCATTGTCAAAATGACCCACAGTACAGGAGTTACCATTGCCTCAGTAACCCACAGTACAGGAGTTACCATTGCCCCAATGACCCACAGTACAGGAGTTACCATTGTCCCAATGACCCACATTACACAAGTTAGCAATGACCCACGGTACAGGAGTTAACATTGCCCCAGTGAACCACAGTACAGGAGTTACCATTGTCCCAATGACCAAAGTACAGGAGTTACCATTTCCCAATGACCCACAGTACAGGAGCTAGCAATGACCCACATTACAGGAGTTACCTTTGCCCCAGTGACCCACAGTACAGGAGTTACTACTGACCCACAGTGCAGGAGTTACCATTGTCCCAATAAGCCACAGTACAGGATTTACCAATGACCCACAGTACAGGAGTTACCATTGTCCCAATGACCCACTCTACAGGAGTTACCTTTGCCGCACTGACCCACAGTACAGGAGTTACCAATGACCCACAGTACAGGATTTACCTTTGCCCCAATGACCCACATTACAGAAGTTACCAATTACCCACAGTACAGGAGTTACCTTTGCCCCAATGACCCGCAGTACAGGAGTTACCAAGGCCCCACAGTACAGGAGTTACCTTTGCCCCAATGACCCACAGTACAGGGGTTACCTTTGTCCCAATGACCCACAGTACAGGAGTTACCATTATCCCAATGACCCACAGTACAGGAGTTACCATTATCCCAATGACCCACATTACAGGAGTTACCAATGACCCACAGTACAGCAGTTAACATTGACCCAATGAATCACAGTACAGGAGTTACCATTGTCCCAATGACCAAAGTACAGGAGTTACCATTGTCCCAATCACCCAAGGTACAGGAGATACCAATGACCCACCCTATAGGACTTACCATTGCCCCAATGACCCATAGTACAGGAGTTACCATTGTCCCAATGATCCACTGTAGAGGATTTATCAATGACCCAAAGTACAGGAGTTACCATTGTCCCAATGACCCACACTACAGGAGTTACCTTTGCCCCACTGACCCACAGTACAGGATTTACCAATGACCCACAGTACAGGAGTTACCATTGTCCCAATGACCCACAGTACAGGAGTTACCTTTGCCCCAATGACCCACAGTACAGGAGTAACCTTTGCCCCAATGACCCACAGTACAGGAGTTACCATTGCCCCAATGACCCACAGTACCGGAGTTAACAATGACCCACAGTACAGGAGTTACGTTTGCCCCATTGACCCACATTCCAGGAGTTACCATTGCCCCAATGACCTGCAGTACAGGAGTTAACAATGACCCACAGTACAGGATTTACAAATGACCCACAGTACAGGAGCAACCAATGATCCACAGTACAGGAGTTAACTTTGCCCCAGTGTCCCACAGTATAGGAGTTACCAATGACCCACAGTACAGGATTTACCTTTGCCCCAATGACCCACAGTACAGAAGTTACCAATTACCCACAGTACAGGAGTTAACTTTGCCCCACTGACCCACAGTACAGGAGTTACCAATGACCCACAGTACAGGATTTACCTTTGCCCCAATGACCCACAGTACAGAAGTTACCAATTACCCACAGTACAGGAGTTACCTTTGCCCCAATGACCCGCAGTACAGGAGTTACCAAGGCCCGACAGTACACGAGTTACCTTTGCCCCAATGACCCACAGTACAGGGGTTACCTTTGCCCCAGTGACCCACAGTACAGGAGTTACCATTTTCAAAATTACCCACAGTACAGGAGCTATCTTTGCCTCAATGACCCACAGTACAGGAGTTACCATTGTCCCAATGACTCACAGTACAGGAGTTACCATTGTCCCAGTGACCCACAGTACATGAGTTAAAATTGTCCCAATGACCCGCAGTACAGGATTTACCAATGACCCACAGTACAGGAGTTACCTTTGCCCCAATGACCCACAGCACAGGAGTTACCATTGACCCACAGTCCAGGATTTACCAATGACCCACAGTACAGGAGTAAACAATGACCCACAGCACAGGAGGTACATTTGCGCCAATTACCCTCAGTACAGGAGTTTTCATTGTCCCATAGACCCACAGAATTGGAGTAATCATTGTCCCAATGACCCACAGTACAGGAGTTACCATTGTCCCAGTGACCCACAGTACAGGAGTTAACATTGCCCCAATGACCGATAGTATAGGAGTTATCATTGTCCAAATGACCCACAGTACAGGCGTTACCATTGCCCCAATGACCCACATTACTGGAGTTACCATTGCCCCAATGACACATAGTACAGGAGTTACCATTGTCCCAATGACCCACACTTTAGGAGTAACTTTTGCCCCAATGCCGCACAGTACAGGAGTAACCCATGACCCACAGTACAGGGGGTACCATTGTCCCAATGACCCACTGTAGAGGAGTTATCATTGCCCCAGTGACCCACAGTACAGGAGTTACCTTCGTTCCAATGACCCAAAGTACAGGAGTTAACATTGCCCCAATGACCCACAGTAAAGTAGTTACCAATGACCCAAATTAGAGGAGTTACCTTTGCCCCAGTGCCCCACAGTACAGGAGTTACCTTTTCCCAATGACCCACAGTACAGGAGTTAGAATTGCCCCAATAACCCACAGTACAGGAGTTACCATTTCCCCAATGACCCACAGTACAGGAGTTAACAATGACCCACAGTACAGGAGTTACTTTTGCCCCAATGAGACACAGTCCAGGAGTTACCATTGCCCCAATGACCCAGAGCAAAGGAGTTACCAATGACCTACAGTACAGGAGTAACCTTTGCCCCAATGTCCCACCATACAGGAGTTAACTTTGCCCCAATGACCCACAGTACAGGAGTTAACATTTTCCCAATGACCCACATTACTGGAGTTACCAATGTCCCACAGTACAGGAGGTACCAATGCCGCAATCACCCACAGTACAGGAGTTACCATTGTCCCAATGACCCAAAGTACAGGAGTTACCTTTTCCCAATGACCCACAGTACAGGAGTTACCAATGACCCACATTACTGCAGTTAACATTGCCCCAAAGAACCACAGTACAGGAGTTACCATTGTCCCAATGACCCACAGTACAGGAGTTACCTTTGCCCCAATGACCCACAGTACAGGAGTAACCTTTGCCCCAATGACCCACAGTACAGGAGTTACCATTGCCCCAATGACCCACAGTACCGGAGTTAACAATGACCCACAGTACAGGAGTTACGTTTGCCCCATTGACCCACATTCCAGGAGTTACCATTGCCCCAATGACCTACAGTACAGGAGTTAACAATGACCCACAGTACAGGATTTACGAATGACCCACAGTACAGGAGTAACCAATGACCCACAGTACAGGAGTTAACTTTGCCCCAGTGTCCCACAGTATAGGAGTTACCAATGACCCACAGTACAGGAGTTACCTTTGCCCAATGACCCACAGTACAGGAGTTACCAATGACCCACAGTACAGGAGTTACCATTGACCCAGTGACCCACAGTACAGGAGTTACCAATGACCCACATTACAGGAGTTACCTTTGACCTAATGACCCGCAGTACAGGAGATACTTATGACCCACAGTACAGTAGTTACCTTTGCCCCAATGACCCACAATACAGGGGTTACCATTGCCCCAATGACCCACAGTACAGGAGTTACCATTGTCCAATTTACCCACAGTACAGGAGCTATCTTTGCCCCAAAGACACACAGTACAGGAGTTACCATTGTCCCAATGACCCACAGTACAGGAGTTGCAATTGTCCCAAAGACCCGCAGTACAGGAGCAAACAATGACCCACAGTACAGAATTTAGCAATGACACACAGTGTTGGAGCAACCAATGACCCTCAGTACAGGAGTTACCTTTGCCCTAATGAATCAGAGTACAGGAGTTTTATTTGTCCCAATGACACACAGTATAGGAGTTATCATTGTCCCAATGACCCACAGTACAGGAGTTACCTTTGTCCCAATGACCACAGTACAGGAGTTAAAATTGCCCCAATGACCCACAGTACAGGAGTTACCATTGTCCAATTTACCCACAGTACAGGAGCTATCTTTGCCCCAAAGACACACAGTACAGGAGTTACCATTGTCCCAATGACCCACAGTACAGGAGTTGCAATTGTCCCAAAGACCCGCAGTACAGGAGCAAACAATGACCCACAGTACAGAATTTAGCAATGACACACAGTGTTGGAGCAACCAATGACCCTCAGTACAGGAGTTACCTTTGCCCTAATGAATCAGAGTACAGGAGTTTTATTTGTCCCAATGACACACAGTATAGGAGTTATCATTGTCCCAATGACCCACAGTACAGGAGTTACCTTTGTCCCAATGACCACAGTACAGGAGTTAAAATTGCCCCAATGACCCACAGTACAGGAGTTACCATTGTCCAATTTACCCACAGTACAGGAGCTATCTTTGCCCCAAAGACACACAGTACAGGAGTTACCATTGTCCCAATGACCCACAGTACAGGAGTTGCAATTGTCCCAAAGACCCGCAGTACAGGAGCAAACAATGACCCACAGTACAGAATTTAGCAATGACACACAGTGTTGGAGCAACCAATGACCCTCAGTACAGGAGTTACCTTTGCCCTAATGAATCAGAGTACAGGAGTTTTATTTGTCCCAATGACACACAGTATAGGAGTTATCATTGTCCCAATGACCCACAGTACAGGAGTTACCTTTGTCCCAATGACCACAGTACAGGAGTTAAAATTGCCCCAATGACCCACAGTACAGGAGTTACCATTGTCCAATTTACCCACAGTACAGGAGCTATCTTTGCCCCAAAGACACACAGTACAGGAGTTACCATTGTCCCAATGACCCACAGTACAGGAGTTGCAATTGTCCCAAAGACCCGCAGTACAGGAGCAAACAATGACCCACAGTACAGAATTTAGCAATGACACACAGTGTTGGAGCAACCAATGACCCTCAGTACAGGAGTTACCTTTGCCCTAATGAATCAGAGTACAGGAGTTTTATTTGTCCCAATGACACACAGTATAGGAGTTATCATTGTCCCAATGACCCACAGTACAGGAGTTACCTTTGTCCCAATGACCACAGTACAGGAGTTAAAATTGCCCCAATGACACACAGTATAGGAGTTATCATTGTCAAAATGACCCACAGTACAGGAGTTACCATTGTCCCAATGACCCACATTACACGAGTTACCAATGACCCACAGTACAGGAGTTAACATTGCCCCAGTGAACCACAGTACAGAAGTTACCATTGTCCCAATGACCAAAGTACAGGAGTTACCATTTCCCAATGACCCACAGTACAGGAGTTAGCAATGACCCACATTACAGGAGTTACCTTTGCCCCAGTGACCCACAGTACAGGAGTTACTACTGAGCCACAGTACAGGAGTTACTATTGTCCCAATAAGCCACAGTACAGGATTTACCAATGACCCACAGTACAGGAGTTACCATTGTCCCAATGACCCACTCGACTGGAGTTACCTTTGCCCCACTGACCCACAGTAAAGGATTTACCTTTGCCCCAATGACCCACAGTACAGAAGTTACCAATTACCCACAGTACAGGAGTTACCTTTGCCCCAATGACCCGCAGTACAGGAGTTACCTTTTCCCAATGACCCACAGTACAGGAGTTACCAATGACCCACATTACTGCAGTTAACATTGCCCCAAAGAACCACAGTACAGGAGTTACCATTGTCCCAGTCACCCATAGTACAGGAGATACCAATGATCCACCCTATAGGACTTACCATTGCCCCAATGACCCATAGTACAGGAGTTACCATTGTCCCAATGATCCACTGTAGAGGATTTATCAATGACCCAAAGTACAGGAGTTACCATTGTCCCAATGACCCACACTACAGGAGTTACCTTTGCCCCACTGACCCACAGTACAGGATTTACCAATGACCCACAGTACAGGAGTTACCATTGTCCCAATGACCCACAGTACAGGAGTTACCTTTGCCCCAATGACCCACAGTAGAGGAGTAACCTTTGCCCCAATGACCCACAGTACAGGAGTTACCATTGCCCCAATGACCCACAGTGCAGGAGTTACCAATGACCCACAGTACAGGAGTTACGTTTGCCCCATTGACCCACATTCCAGGAGTTACCATTGCCCCAATGACCTGCAGTACAGGAGTTAACAATGACCCACAGAACAGGATTTACAAATGACCCACAGTACAGGAGCAACCAATGACCCACGGTACAGGAGTTAACTTTGGCCCAGTGTCCCACAGTATAGGAGTTACCAATGACCCACAGTACAGGATTTACCTTTGCCCCAATGACCCACAGTACAGAAGTTACCAATTACCCACAGTACAGGAGTTAACTTTGCCCCACTGACCCACAGTACAGGAGTTACCAATGACCCACAGTACAGGATTTACCTTTGCCCCAATGACCCACAGTACAGAAGTTACCAATTACCCACAGTACAGGAGTTACCATTATCCCAATGACCCACATTACAGGAGTTACCAATGACCCACAGTACAGCAGTTAACATTGACCCAATGAATCACAGTACAGGAGTTACCATTGTCCCAATGACCAAAGTACAGGAGTTACCATTGTCCCAATCACCCATAGTACAGGAGATACCAATGACCCACACTATAGGACTTACCATTGCCCCAGTGACCCATAGTACAGGAGTTACCATTGTCCCAATGATCCACAGTAGAGGATTTACCAATGACCCAAAGTACAGGAGTTACCATTGTCCCAATGACCCACACTACAGGAGTTACCTTTGCCCCACTGACCCACAGTACAGGATTTACCAATGACCCACAGTACAGGAGTTACCATTGTCCCAATGACCCACAGTACAGGAGTTACCTTTGCCCCAATGACCCACAGTACAGGAGTAACCTTTGCCCCAATGACCCACAGTACAGGAGTTACCATTGCCCCAATGACCCACAGTACCGGAGTTAACAATGACCCACAGTACAGGAGTTACGTTTGCCCCATTGACCCACATTCCAGGAGTTACCATTGCCCCAATGACCTACAGTACAGGAGTTAACAATGACCCACAGTACAGGATTTACGAATGACCCACAGTACAGGAGTAACCAATGACCCACAGTACAGGAGTTAACTTTGCCCCAGTGTCCCACAGTATAGGAGTTACCAATGACCCACAGTAGAGGAGTTACCTTTGCCCAATGACCCACAGTACAGGAGTTACCAATGACCCACAGTACAGGAGTTACCGTTGACCCAGTGACCCACAGTACAGGAGTTACCAATGACCCTCATTACAGGAGTTACCTTTGACCTATTGACCCGCAGTACAGGAGATACTTATGACCGACAGTACAGTAGTTAAATTTCCCCCAATGACCCACAGTACAGGGGATACCATTGCCCCAATGACTCACAGTACAGGAGTTACCATTGTCCAATTTACCCACAGTACAGGAGCTATCTTTGCCCCAAAGACACACAGTACAGGAGTTACCATTGCCCCAATGACCCACAGTACATGAGTTACCATTGTCCCAATGACCCACAGTACAGGAGTTGCAATTGTCCCAAAGACTCGCAGTACAGGAGTAAACAATGACCCACAGTACAGGATTTACCAATGACACACAGTGTTGGAGCAAACAATGACCCTCAGTACAGGAGTTACCTTTGCCCTAATGACCCAGAGTACAGGAGTTCTATTTGTCCCAATGACACACAGTATAGGAGTTATCATTGTCCCAATGACCCACAGTACAGGAGTTACCTTTGTCCCAATGACCACAGTACAGGAGTTAAAATTGCCCCAATGACTCACAGTATAGGAGTTATCATTGTCAAAATGACCCACAGTACAGGAGTTACCATTGCCTCAGTAACCCACAGTACAGGAGTTACCATTGCCCCAATGACCCACAGTACAGGAGTTACCATTGTCCCAATGACCCACATTACACAAGTTAGCAATGACCCACGGTACAGGAGTTAACATTGCCCCAGTGAACCACAGTACAGGAGTTACCATTGTCCCAATGACCAAAGTACAGGAGTTACCATTTCCCAATGACCCACAGTACAGGAGCTAGCAATGACCCACATTACAGGAGTTACCTTTGCCCCAGTGACCCACAGTACAGGAGTTACTACTGACCCACAGTGCAGGAGTTACCATTGTCCCAATAAGCCACAGTACAGGATTTACCAATGACCCACAGTACAGGAGTTACCATTGTCCCAATGACCCACTCTACAGGAGTTACCTTTGCCGCACTGACCCACAGTACAGGAGTTACCAATGACCCACAGTACAGGATTTACCTTTGCCCCAATGACCCACATTACAGAAGTTACCAATTACCCACAGTACAGGAGTTACCTTTGCCCCAATGACCCGCAGTACAGGAGTTACCAAGGCCCCACAGTACAGGAGTTACCTTTGCCCCAATGACCCACAGTACAGGGGTTACCTTTGTCCCAATGACCCACAGTACAGGAGTTACCATTATCCCAATGACCCACAGTACAGGAGTTACCATTATCCCAATGACCCACATTACAGGAGTTACCAATGACCCACAGTACAGCAGTTAACATTGACCCAATGAATCACAGTACAGGAGTTACCATTGTCCCAATGACCAAAGTACAGGAGTTACCATTGTCCCAATCACCCAAGGTACAGGAGATACCAATGACCCACCCTATAGGACTTACCATTGCCCCAATGACCCATAGTACAGGAGTTACCATTGTCCCAATGATCCACTGTAGAGGATTTATCAATGACCCAAAGTACAGGAGTTACCATTGTCCCAATGACCCACACTACAGGAGTTACCTTTGCCCCACTGACCCACAGTACAGGATTTACCAATGACCCACAGTACAGGAGTTACCATTGTCCCAATGACCCACAGTACAGGAGTTACCTTTGCCCCAATGACCCACAGTACAGGAGTAACCTTTGCCCCAATGACCCACAGTACAGGAGTTACCATTGCCCCAATGACCCACAGTACCGGAGTTAACAATGACCCACAGTACAGGAGTTACGTTTGCCCCATTGACCCACATTCCAGGAGTTACCATTGCCCCAATGACCTGCAGTACAGGAGTTAACAATGACCCACAGTACAGGATTTACAAATGACCCACAGTACAGGAGCAACCAATGATCCACAGTACAGGAGTTAACTTTGCCCCAGTGTCCCACAGTATAGGAGTTACCAATGACCCACAGTACAGGATTTACCTTTGCCCCAATGACCCACAGTACAGAAGTTACCAATTACCCACAGTACAGGAGTTAACTTTGCCCCACTGACCCACAGTACAGGAGTTACCAATGACCCACAGTACAGGATTTACCTTTGCCCCAATGACCCACAGTACAGAAGTTACCAATTACCCACAGTACAGGAGTTACCTTTGCCCCAATGACCCGCAGTACAGGAGTTACCAAGGCCCGACAGTACACGAGTTACCTTTGCCCCAATGACCCACAGTACAGGGGTTACCTTTGCCCCAGTGACCCACAGTACAGGAGTTACCATTTTCAAAATTACCCACAGTACAGGAGCTATCTTTGCCTCAATGACCCACAGTACAGGAGTTACCATTGTCCCAATGACTCACAGTACAGGAGTTACCATTGTCCCAGTGACCCACAGTACATGAGTTAAAATTGTCCCAATGACCCGCAGTACAGGATTTACCAATGACCCACAGTACAGGAGTTACCTTTGCCCCAATGACCCACAGCACAGGAGTTACCATTGACCCACAGTCCAGGATTTACCAATGACCCACAGTACAGGAGTAAACAATGACCCACAGCACAGGAGGTACATTTGCGCCAATTACCCTCAGTACAGGAGTTTTCATTGTCCCATAGACCCACAGAATTGGAGTAATCATTGTCCCAATGACCCACAGTACAGGAGTTACCATTGTCCCAGTGACCCACAGTACAGGAGTTAACATTGCCCCAATGACCGATAGTATAGGAGTTATCATTGTCCAAATGACCCACAGTACAGGCGTTACCATTGCCCCAATGACCCACATTACTGGAGTTACCATTGCCCCAATGACACATAGTACAGGAGTTACCATTGTCCCAATGACCCACACTTTAGGAGTAACTTTTGCCCCAATGCCGCACAGTACAGGAGTAACCCATGACCCACAGTACAGGGGGTACCATTGTCCCAATGACCCACTGTAGAGGAGTTATCATTGCCCCAGTGACCCACAGTACAGGAGTTACCTTCGTTCCAATGACCCAAAGTACAGGAGTTAACATTGCCCCAATGACCCACAGTAAAGTAGTTACCAATGACCCAAATTAGAGGAGTTACCTTTGCCCCAGTGCCCCACAGTACAGGAGTTACCTTTTCCCAATGACCCACAGTACAGGAGTTAGAATTGCCCCAATAACCCACAGTACAGGAGTTACCATTTCCCCAATGACCCACAGTACAGGAGTTAACAATGACCCACAGTACAGGAGTTACTTTTGCCCCAATGAGACACAGTCCAGGAGTTACCATTGCCCCAATGACCCAGAGCAAAGGAGTTACCAATGACCTACAGTACAGGAGTAACCTTTGCCCCAATGTCCCACCATACAGGAGTTAACTTTGCCCCAATGACCCACAGTACAGGAGTTAACATTTTCCCAATGACCCACATTACTGGAGTTACCAATGTCCCACAGTACAGGAGGTACCAATGCCGCAATCACCCACAGTACAGGAGTTACCATTGTCCCAATGACCCAAAGTACAGGAGTTACCTTTTCCCAATGACCCACAGTACAGGAGTTACCAATGACCCACATTACTGCAGTTAACATTGCCCCAAAGAACCACAGTACAGGAGTTACCATTGTCCCAATGACCCACAGTACAGGAGTTACCTTTGCCCCAATGACCCACAGTACAGGAGTAACCTTTGCCCCAATGACCCACAGTACAGGAGTTACCATTGCCCCAATGACCCACAGTACCGGAGTTAACAATGACCCACAGTACAGGAGTTACGTTTGCCCCATTGACCCACATTCCAGGAGTTACCATTGCCCCAATGACCTACAGTACAGGAGTTAACAATGACCCACAGTACAGGATTTACGAATGACCCACAGTACAGGAGTAACCAATGACCCACAGTACAGGAGTTAACTTTGCCCCAGTGTCCCACAGTATAGGAGTTACCAATGACCCACAGTACAGGAGTTACCTTTGCCCAATGACCCACAGTACAGGAGTTACCAATGACCCACAGTACAGGAGTTACCATTGACCCAGTGACCCACAGTACAGGAGTTACCAATGACCCACATTACAGGAGTTACCTTTGACCTAATGACCCGCAGTACAGGAGATACTTATGACCCACAGTACAGTAGTTACCTTTGCCCCAATGACCCACAATACAGGGGTTACCATTGCCCCAATGACCCACAGTACAGGAGTTACCATTGTCCAATTTACCCACAGTACAGGAGCTATCTTTGCCCCAAAGACACACAGTACAGGAGTTACCATTGTCCCAATGACCCACAGTACAGGAGTTGCAATTGTCCCAAAGACCCGCAGTACAGGAGCAAACAATGACCCACAGTACAGAATTTAGCAATGACACACAGTGTTGGAGCAACCAATGACCCTCAGTACAGGAGTTACCTTTGCCCTAATGAATCAGAGTACAGGAGTTTTATTTGTCCCAATGACACACAGTATAGGAGTTATCATTGTCCCAATGACCCACAGTACAGGAGTTACCTTTGTCCCAATGACCACAGTACAGGAGTTAAAATTGCCCCAATGACACACAGTATAGGAGTTATCATTGTCAAAATGACCCACAGTACAGGAGTTACCATTGTCCCAATGACCCACATTACACGAGTTACCAATGACCCACAGTACAGGAGTTAACATTGCCCCAGTGAACCACAGTACAGGAGTTACCATTGTCCCAATGACCAAAGTACAGGAGTTACCATTTCCCAATGACCCACAGTACAGGAGTTAGCAATGACCCACATTACAGGAGTTACCTTTGCCCCAGTGACCCACAGTACAGGAGTTACTACTGAGCCACAGTACAGGAGTTACTATTGTCCCAATAAGCCACAGTACAGGATTTACCAATGACCCACAGTACAGGAGTTACCATTGTCCCAATGACCCACTCGACTGGAGTTACCTTTGCCCCACTGACCCACAGTAAAGGATTTACCTTTGCCCCAATGACCCACAGTACAGAAGTTACCAATTACCCACAGTACAGGAGTTACCTTTGCCCCAATGACCCGCAGTACAGGAGTTACCAAGGCCCCACAGTACAGGAGTTACCTTTGCCCCAATGACCCACAGTACAGGGGTTACCATTGCCCCAGTGACCCACAGTACAGGAGTTACCATTGTCCAAATTACCCACAGTACAGGAGCTATCTTTGCCCCAATGACCCACAGTACAGGAGTTACCATTGTCCCAATGACTCACAGTACAGGAGTTACCATTGTCCCAGTGACCCACAGTACATGAGTTAAAATTGTCCCAATGACCCGCAGTACAGGATTTACCAATGACCCACAGTACAGGAGTTACCTTTGCCCCAATGACCCACAGCACAGGAGTTACCATTGTCCCAATGACCCACAGTACAGGAGTAACCATTGACCCACAGTCCAGGATTTACCAATGACCCACAGTACAGGAGTAAACAATGACCCACAGCACAGGAGGTACATTTGCGCCAATTACCCACAGTACAGGAGTTTTCATTGTCCCATAGACCCACAGAATTGGAGTAATCATTGTCCCAATGACCCACAGTACAGGAGTTACCATTGTCCCAGTGACCCACAGTACAGGAGTTAACATTGCCCCAATGACCGATAGTATAGGAGTTATCATTGTCCCAATGACCCACAGTACAGGCGTTACCATTGCCCCAATGACCCACATTACTGGAGTTACCATTGCCCCAATGACACATAGTACAGGAGTTACCATTGTCCCAATGACCCACACTACAGGAGTAACTTTTGCCCCAATGCCGCACAGTACAGGAGTAACCCATGACCCACAGTACAGGGGGTACCATTGTCCCAATGACCCACTGTAGAGGAGTTTCCATTGCCCCAGTGACCCACAGTACAGGAGTTACCTTCGTTCCAATGACCCACAGTACAGGAGTTAACATTGCCCCAATGACCCACAGTAAAGTAGTTACCAATGACCCAAAGTACAGGAGTTACATTTGCCCCAATGCCCCACAGTACAGGAGTTACCGTTTCCCAATGACCCACAGTACAGGAGTTAGAATTGCCCCAATGACCCACAGTACAGGAGTTACCATTTCCCCAATGACCCACAGTACAGGAGTTACCAATGACCCACAGTACAGGAGATAGTTTTGCCCCAATGAGACACAGTCCAGGAGTTACCATTGCCCCAATGACCCTGAGCAAAGGAGTTACCTTTGACCTACAGTACAGGAGTAACCTTTGCCCCAATGTCCCACCATACAGGAGTTAACTTTGCCCCAAAGACCCACAGTACAGGAGTTAACATTTTCCCAATGACCCACAGTACAGGAGATACCATTGTCCCACAATACAGGAGTTACCAATGCCGCACTCACCCACAGTACAGGAGTTACCATTGTCCCAATGACCCAAAGTACAGGAGTTACCTTTTCCCAATGACCCACAGTACAGGAGTTACCAATGACCCACATTACTGCAGTTAACATTGCCCCAAAGAACCACAGTACAGGAGTTACCATTGTTCCAATGACCAAAGTACAGGAGTTACCATTGCCCCAATGACTCACAGTACAGGAGTTACCATTGCCCCAATGACCGACAGTAGAGGAGTTACCCATGACCCACAGTACAGGTGTTATTATTGCTCCAATGACCCACAGTACAGCAGTTACCAATGACCCACAGTACAGGAGTAACCAATGACCCACAGTACAGGAATCACCTTTGCCCAATGACCCACTGTACAGGAGTGACCATTGCCCCAATGACCTACAGTACAGGAGTTACCAATGACCCACTGTACAGGTGTTATCTTTGCCCCAATGACACACAGTGCAGGAGTTAACAATGACCCACAGTACAAGAGTAACCAATTACCCACAGTACAGGAGTTACCTTTGCCCCAGTGACCCACAGTACAGGAGTTACCAAGGACCCACAGTACACGAGTTACCATTGTCCAAAAGACCCACAGTACAGGAGCTACCTTTGCCCCAATGACCCCCGGTACAGGAGTTACCATTGTCCCAATGACCCACAGTACATGAGTTAAAATTGTCCCAATGACCCGCAGTACAGGAGTTAACAATGACCCACTGTACAGGTGTTATCTTTGCCCCAATGACACACAGTGCAGGAGTTAACAATGACCCACAGTACAAGAGTAACCAATTACCCACAGTACAGGAGTTACCTTTGCCCCAATGACCCACAGTACAGGAGTTACAAGGACCCACAGTACAGGAGTTACCATTGTCCAAAAGACCCACAGTACAGGAGCTACCTTTGCCCCAATGACCCCCGGTACAGGAGTTACCATTGTCCCAATGACCCACAGTACATGAGTTAAAATTGTCCCAATGACCCGCAGTACAGGAGTTAACAATGACCCACTGTACAGGAGTTACCTTTGCCCCATTGACCCACAGTACAGGAGTTACCTTTGTCCCAATGACTCAAAGTACAGGACTTACAAAATACCCGCAGTACAGGAGTAACCAATGACCCACAGTAAAGGAGGTACATTTGCGCCAATTACCCACAGTACAGGAGTTATCATTGTCCCATACACCCACAGTATAGGAGTTATTATTCTCCCAATGACCCAGAGTACAGGAGTTACCATTGTCCCAATGACCCACCGTACAGGAGTTACCATTGCCCCATTGACCGACAGTATAGGAGTTATCATTGTCCCAATGACCCACAGTACAGGAGTTACCAATGACCCACAGTACAGGAGATAGTTTTGCCCCAATGAGACACAGTCCAGGAGTTACCATTGCCCCAATGACCCCGAGCAAAGGAGTTACCTTTGACCTACAGTACAGGAGTAACCTTTGCCCCAATGTCCCAACATACAGGAGTTAACTTTGCCCCAAAGACCCACAGTACAGGAGTTAACATTTTCCCAATGACCCACAGTACAGGAGTTACCATTGTCCCACAATACAGGAGTTACCAATGCCGCAATCACCCACAGTACAGGAGTTACCATTGTCCCAATGACCCAAAGTACAGGAGTTACCTTTTCCCAATGACCCACAGTACAGGAGTTACCAATGACCCACATTACTGCAGTTAACATTGCCCCAAAGAACCACAGTACAGGAGTTACCATTGTTCCAATGACCAAAGTACAGGAGTTACCATTGCCCCAATGACTCACAGTACAGGAGTTACCATTGCCCCAATGACCGACAGTAGAAGAGTTACCCATGACCCACAGTACAGGTGTTATTATTGCTCCAATGACCCACAGTACAGGAGTAACCAATGACCCACAGTACAGGAATCACCTTTGCCCAATGACCCACTGTACAGGAGTGACCATTGCCCCAATGACCTACAGTACAGGAGTTACCAATGACCCACTGTACAGGTGTTATCTTTGCCCCAATGACACACAGTGCAGGAGTTAACAATGACCCACAGTACAAGAGTAACCAATTACCCACAGTACAGGAGTTACCTTTGCCCCAGTGACCCACAGTACAGGAGTTACCAAGGACCCACAGTACAGGAGTTACCATTGTCCAAAAGACCCACAGTACAGGAGCTACCTTTGCCCCAATGACCCCCGGTACAGGAGTTACCATTGTCCCAATGACCCACAGTACATGAGTTAAAATTGTCCCAATGACCCGCAGTACAGGAGTTAACAATGACCCACTGTACAGGAGTTACCTTTGCCCCATTGACCCACAGTACAGGAGTTACCTTTGTCCCAATGACTCAAAGTACAGGACTTACAAAATACCCGCAGTACAGGAGTAACCAATGACCCACAGTAAAGGAGGTACATTTGCGCCAATTACCCACAGTACAGGAGTTATCATTGTCCCATACACCCACAGTATAGGAGTTATTATTCTCCCAATGACCCAGAGTACAGGAGTTACCATTGTCCCAATGACCCACCGTACAGGAGTTACCATTGCCCCATTGACCGACAGTATAGGAGTTATCATTGTCCCAATGACCCACAGTACAGGAGTTACCAATGACCCACAGTATCGGAGTTACCATTTTCCCATGACCCACCGTACAGGAGTTACCATTTTCCCAATGACGCACAGTACAGGAGTTACCAATGACCCACAGTACAGGAGTTACCTTTGCCCCAGTGACCCACAGTACAGGAGATACCATTGTCCCAATGACCCACAGTACAGGAGTAACCAATGACCCACAGTATAGGAATCACCTTTGCCCAATGACCCACAGTACAGGATTTACCATTGCCCCAATGACCTACAGTACAGGAGTTACCAATGACCCACTGTACAGGTGTTTTCTTTGCCACAATGACACACAGTGCAGGAGTTAAAAATGACCCACAGTACAAGAGTTACCAATTACCCACAGTACAGGAGTTACCTTTGCCCCAATGACCCACAGTACAGGAGTTACCAGGGACCCACAGTACAGGAGTTACCATTGTCCAAAAGACCCACAGTACAGGAGCTACCTTTGCCCCAATGACCCCCGGTACAGGAGTTACCATTGTCCCAATGACTCACAGTACCGGAGTTAGCATTGTCCCCGTGACCCACAGTACATGAGTTAAAATTGTCCCAATGACCCGCAGTACAGGAGTTAACAATGACCCACTGTACAGGAGTTACCTTTGCCCCAATGACCCACCGTACAGGAGTTACCATTGTCCCAATGACTCAAAGTACAAGACTTACCAATGACCCGCAGTACAGGGGTAACCAATGACCCACAGTCCAGGATTTACCAATGACCCACAGTACAGGAGCAACCAATGACCCACAGTACAGGAGGTACATTTGCGCCAATTACCCACAGTACAGGAGTTATCATTGTCCCATAGACACACAGTATAGGATTTATCATTGTCCCAATGACCCACAGTACAGGAGTTACCATTGTCCCAATGACCCACAGTACAGGAGTTACCATTGCCCCAATGACCGACAGTATAGGAGTTATCATTGTCCCAATGACCCACAGTACAGGCGTTACCATTGCCCAAATGACCCAAATTACTGGAGTTACCCTTGCCCCAAAGACCCATAGTACAGGAGTTACCATTGTCCCAATGACCCACACTACAGGGGTTACCTTTGCCCCAAAGGCCCACATTAGAGGAGTTACCTTTTCCCAATGACCCACCGTACAGGAGTTAGAAATGCTCCAATGACCCACAGTACAGGAGTTACTATTTAGCCAATGACCCACAGTACAGGAGTTACCAATGACCCACAGTACTGGAGTTACCTTTGCCCCAATGACAGACAGTCCAGGAGTTACCATTACCCAATGACCCAGAGCACAAAAGTTACCAATGACCTACAGTACAGGAGAAAACTTTGCCCCAATGACCCACCATACAGGAGTTACCTTTGTCCCAATGACCCACAGTACAGGAGTTACCATTTTCCCAATGACCTACAGTACAGGAGTTACCAATGACCCACAGTACAGGAGTTACCAATGCCGCAATCACCCACAGTACAGGAGTTACCTTTGTCCCAATGAGCCAAAGTACAGGGGTTACCTTTGCCCAATGACCCACAGTACAGCAGTTAACATTGCCCCGATGAACCACAGTACAAGAGTTACCATTGTCCCAATGACCCACAGTACAGGAGTTAGCAATGGCCCACAGTACATGAGTTACATTTGCCCCAGTGACCCACAGTACAGGAGTTACCAATGATCCACAGCACAGCAGTTACCTTTGCCCCAGTGACCCACAGTACAGGAGTTACCAATGACCCACAGTACAGGAGTTACCTTTGACCCAATGAAACACAGTACAGGAGTTACCATTGTCCCAATGACCCACAGTACAGGAGTTAGCAATGGCCCACAGTACATGAGTTACATTTGCCCCAGTGACCCACAGTACAGGAGTTACCAATGATACACAGCACAGCAGTTACCTTTGCCCCAGTGACCCACAGTACAGGAGTTACCAATGACCCACAGTACAGGAGTTACAATGGCCCCAGTAACCCACAGTACAGGAGTTACCAATGACCCACAGTACAGGAGTTACCAATGACCCACAGTACAGGAGTTACCTTTGACCCAATGACCTGCAGTACAGGAGTTACTAATGATCCACAGTACAGGAGTTACCTTTGCCGCAATGACCCACAGTACAGGGGTTACCATTGTCCCAATGACCCACAATACATGAGTTACCAATGACCCACAGTACAGGAGTTACCATTGTCCAAATGACCCACAGTACAGGAGTTACCAATGACCCACAGTACAAGAGTTACCTTTGCCCCTTTGACCCACAGTACAGGAGTTACCATTGTCCCAATGGCCCACAGTACATGAGTTAGCATTGCCCCATTAACCCACAGTACAGGGGTTACCAATGACCCACAGTACAGGAGTTACCATTGCCCCAGTGACCCACAGTACAGGAGTTACCATTGCCCCAATGACCGACAGTACAGGAGTTAACAATGACCCACAGTACAGGATTTACGAATGACCCACAGTACAGGAGTAACCAATGACCCACAGTACAGGAGTTAACTTTGCCCCAGTGTCCCACAGTATAGGAGTTACCAATGACCCACAGTACAGGAGTTACCTTTGCCCAATGACCCACAGTACAGGAGTTACCAATGACCCACAGTACAGGAGTTACCATTGACCCAGTGACCCACAGTACAGGAGTTACCAATGACCCACATTACAGGAGTTACCTTTGACCTAATGACCCGCAGTACAGGAGATACTTATGACCCACAGTACAGTAGTTACCTTTGCCCCAATGACCCACAATACAGGGGTTACCATTGCCCCAATGACCCACAGTACAGGAGTTACCATTGTCCAATTTACCCACAGTACAGGAGCTATCTTTGCCCCAAAGACACACAGTACAGGAGTTACCATTGTCCCAATGACCCACAGTACAGGAGTTGCAATTGTCCCAAAGACCCACAGTACAGGAGTAAACAATGACCCACAGTACAGAATTTAGCAATGACACACAGTGTTGGAGCAACCAATGACCCTCAGTACAGGAGTTACCTTTGCCCTAATGAATCAGAGTACAGGAGTTTTATTTGTCCCAATGACACACAGTATAGGAGTTATCATTGTCCCAATGACCCACAGTACAGGAGTTACCTTTGTCCCAATGACCACAGTACAGGAGTTAAAATTGCCCCAATGACACACAGTATAGGAGTTATCATTGTCAAAATGACCCACAGTACAGGAGTTACCATTGTCCCAATGACCCACATTACACGAGTTACCAATGACCCACAGTACAGGAGTTAACATTGCCCCAGTGAACCACAGTACAGGAGTTACCATTGTCCCAATGACCAAAGTACAGGAGTTACCATTTCCCAATGACCCACAGTACAGGAGTTAGCAATGACCCACATTACAGGAGTTACCTTAGCCCCAGTGACCCACAGTACAGGAGTTACTACTGAGCCACAGTACAGGAGTTACTATTGTCCCAATAAGCCACAGTACAGGATTTACCAATGACCCACAGTACAGGAGTTACCATTGTCCCAATGACCCACTCTACAGGAGTTACCTTTGCCCCACTGACCCACAGTACAGGATTTACCTTTGCCCCAATGACCCACAGTACAGAAGTTACCAATTACCCACAGTACAGGAGTTACCTTTGCCCCAATGACCCGCAGTACAGGAGTTACCAAGGCCCCACAGTACAGGAGTCCCTTTGCCCCAATGACCCACAGTACAGGGGTTACCATTGCCCCAGTGACCCACAGTACAGGAGTTACCATTGTCCAAATTACCCACAGTACAGGAGCTATCTTTGCCCCAATGACCCACAGTACAGGAGTTACCATTGTCCCAATGACTCACAGTACAGGAGTTACCATTGTCCCAGTGACCCACAGTACATGAGTTAAAATTGTCCCAATGACCCGCAGTACAGGATTTACCAATGACCCACAGTACAGGAGTTACCTTTGCCCCAATGACCCACAGCACAGGAGTTACCATTGTCCCAATGACCCACAGTACAGGAGTAACCATTGACCCACAGTCCAGGATTTACCAATGACCCACAGTACAGGAGTAAACAATGACCCACAGCACAGGAGGTACATTTGCGCCAATTACCCACAGTACAGGAGTTTTCATTGTCCCATAGACCCACAGAATTGGAGTAATCATTGTCCCAATGACCCACAGTACAGGTGTTACCATTGTCCCAGTGACCCACAGTACAGGAGTTAACATTGCCCCAATGACACATAGTACAGGAGTTACCATTGTCCCAATGACCCACACTACAGGAGTAACTTTTGCCCCAATGCCGCACAGTACAGGAGTAACCCATGACCCACAGTACAGGCGTTACCATTGCCCCAATGACCCACATTACTGGAGTTACCATTGGCCCAATGACACATAGTACAGGAGTTACCATTGTCCCAATGACCCACACTACAGGAGTAACTTTTGCCCCAATGCCGCACAGTACAGGAGTAACCCATGACCCACAGTACAGGGGGTACCATTGTCCCAATGACCCACTGTAGAGGAGTTTCCATTGCCC
The DNA here is from genome assembly GCF_017639515.1 of Carcharodon carcharias. Taxonomy (NCBI): domain Eukaryota; kingdom Metazoa; phylum Chordata; class Chondrichthyes; order Lamniformes; family Lamnidae; genus Carcharodon; species Carcharodon carcharias. The sequence goes on along the minus strand of NC_054472.1, from coordinate 197,056,910 downwards.
CAGTGACCCACAGTACAGGAGTTACCTTCGTTCCAATGACCCACAGTACAGGAGTTAACATTGCCCCAATGACCCACAGTAAAGTAGTTACCAATGACCCAAAGTACAGGAGTTACATTTGCCCCAATGCCCCACAGTACAGGAGTTACCTTTTCCCAATGACCCACAGTACAGGAGTTAGAATTGCCCCAATGACCCACAGTACAGGAGTTACCATTTCCCCAATGACCCACAGTACAGGAGTTACCAATGACCCACAGGACAGGAGATAGTTTTGCCCCAATGAGACACAGTCCAGGAGTTACCATTGCCCCAATGACCCTGAGCAAAGGAGTTACCTTTGACCTACAGTACAGGAGTAACCTTTGCCCCAATGTCCCACCATACAGGAGTTAACTTTGCCCCAAAGACCCACAGTACAGGAGTTAACATTTTCCCAATGACACACAGTACAGGAGTTACCATTGTCCCACAATACAGGAGTTACCAATGCCGCAATCACCCACAGTACAGGAGTTACCATTGTCCCAATGACCCAAAGTACAGGAGTTACCTTTTCCCAATGACCCACAGTACAGGAGTTACCAATGACCCACATTACTGCAGTTAACATTGCCCCAAAGAACCACAGTACAGGAGTTACCATTGTTCCAATGACCAAATTACAGGAGTTACCATTGCCCCAATGACTCACAGTACAGGAGTTACCATTGCCCCAATGACCGACAGTAGAAGAGTTACCCATGACCCACAGTACAGGTGTTACTATTGCTCCAATGACCCACAGTACAGGAGTTACCAATGGCCCACAGTACAGGAGTAACCAATGACCCACAGTACAGGAATCACCTTTGCCCAATGACCCACTGTACAGGAGTTACCATTGCCCCAATGACCTACAGTACAGGAGTTACCAATGACCCACTGTACAGGTGTTATCTTTGCCCCAATGACACACAGTGCAGGAGTTAACAATGACCCACAGTACAAGAGTAACCAATTACCCACAGTACAGGAGTTACCTTTGCCCCAATGACCCACAGTACAGGAGTTACCAAGGACCCACAGTACAGGAGTTACCATTGTCCAAAAGACCCACAGTACAGGAGCTACCTTTGCCCCAATGACCCCCGGTACAGGAGTTACCATTGTCCCAATGACCCACAGTACATGAGTTAAAATTGTCCCAATGACCCGCAGTACAGGAGTTAACAATGACCCACTGTACAGGAGTTACCTTTGCCCCATTGACCCACAGTACAGGAGTTACCTTTGTCCCAATGACTCAAAGCACAGGACTTACAAAATACCCGCAGTACAGGAGTAACCAATGACCCATAGTAAAGGAGGTACATTTGCGCCAATTACCCACAGTACAGGAGTTATCATTGTCCCATACACCCACAGTATAGGAGTTATTATTCATCCAATGACCCAGAGTACAGGAGTTACCATTGTCCCAATGAGCCACCGTACAGGAGTTACCATTGCCCCACTGACCGACAGTACAGGAGTTATCATTGTCCCAATGACCCACAGTACAGGTGTTACCAATGACCCACAGTACCGGAGTTACCATTTTCCCATGACCCACCCTACAGGAGTTACCATTTTCCCAATGACGCACAGTACAGGAGTTACCAAAGACCCACAGTACAGGAGTTACCTTTGCCCCAGTGACCCACAGTACAGGAGATACCATTGTCCCAATGACCCACAGTACAGGAGTAACCAATGACCCACAGTACAGGAATCACCTTTGCCCAATGACCCACAGTACAGGATTTACCATTGCCCCAATGACCTACAGTACAGGAGTTACCAATGACCCACTGTACAGGTGTTTTCTTTGCCACAATGATACACAGTGCAGGAGTTACCAATGACCCACAGTACAAGAGTTACCAATTACCCACAGTACAGGAGTTACCTTTGCCCCAATGACCCACAGTACAGGAGTTACCAGGGACCCACAGTACAGGAGTTACCATTGTCCAAAAGACCCACAGTACAGGAGCTACCTTTGCCCCAATGACCCCCGGTACAGGAGTTACCATTGTCCCAATGACTCACAGTACCGGAGTTAGCATTGTCCCCGTGACCCACAGTACCTGAGTTAAAATTGTCCCAATGACCCGCAGTACAGGAGTTACCAATGACCCACAGTACTGGAGTTACCTTTGCCCCAATGACACACAGTCCAGGAGTTACCATTACCCAATGACCCAGAGCACAAAAGTTACCAATGACCTACAGTACAGGAGAAAACTTTGCCCCAATGACCCACCATACAGGAGTTACCTTTGTCCCAATGACCCACAGTACAGGAGTTACCATTTTCCCAATGACCTACAGTACAGGAGTTACCAATGACCCACAGTACAGGAGTTACCAATGCCGCAATCACCCACAGTACAGGAGTTACCTTTGTCCCAATGAGCCAAAGTACAGGGGTTACCTTTGCCCAATGACCCACAGTACAGCAGTTAACATTGCCCCGATGAACCACAGTACAAGAGTTACCATTGTCCCAATGACCCACAGTACAGGAGTTAGCAATGGCCCACAGTACATGAGTTACATTTGCCCCAGTGACCCACAGTACAGGAGTTACCAATGATCCACAGCACAGCAGTTACCTTTGCCCCAGTGACCCACAGTACAGGAGTTACCAATGACCCACAGTACAGGAGTTACCTTTGACCCAATGAAACACAGTACAGGAGTTACCATTGTCCCAATGACCCACAGTACAGGAGTTAGCAATGGCCCACAGTACATGAGTTACATTTGCCCCAGTGACCCACAGTACAGGAGTTACCAATGATCCACAGCACAGCAGTTACCTTTGCCCCAGTGACCCACAGTACAGGAGTTACCAATGACCCACAGTACAGGAGTTACAATGGCCCCAGTGACCCACAGTACAGGAGTTACCAATGACCCACAGAACAGGAGTTACCAATGAGCCACAGTACAGGAGTTACCTTTGACCCAATGACCTGCAGTACAGGAGTTACTAATGATCCACAGTACAGGAGTTACCTTTGCCGCAATGACCCACAGTACAGGGAGACCATTGTCCCAATGACCCACAATACATGAGTTACCAATGACCCACAGTACAGGAGTTACCATTGTCCAAATGACCCACAGTACAGGAGTTACCAATGACCCACAGTACAAGAGTTACCTTTGCCCCAATGACCCACAGTACAGGAGTTACCATTGTCCCAATGGCCCACAGTACATGAGTTAGCATTGCCCCATTAACCCACAGTACAGGGGTTACCAATGACCCACAGTACAGGAGTTACCATTGCCCCAGTGACCCACAGTACAGGAGTTACCATTGCCCCAATGACCTACAGTACAGGAGTTAACAATGACCCACAGTACAGGATTTACGAATGACCCACAGTACAGGAGTAACCAATGACCCACAGTACAGGAGTTAACTTTGCCCCAGTGTCCCACAGTATAGGAGTTACCAATGACCCACAGTACCGGAGTTACCTTTGCCCAATGACCCACAGTACAGGAGTTACCAATGACCCACAGTACAGGAGTTACCATTGACCCAGTGACCCACAGTACAGGAGTTACCAATGACCCACATTACAGGAGTTACCTTTGACCTAATGACCCGCAGTACAGGAGATACTTATGACCCACAGTACAGTAGTTACCTTTGCCCCAATGACCCACAATACAGGGGTTACCATTGCCCCAATGACCCACAGTACAGGAGTTACCATTGTCCAATTTACCCACAGTACAGGAGCTATCTTTGCCCCAAAGACACACAGTACAGGAGTTACCATTGTCCCAATGACCCACAGTACAGGAGTTGCAATTGTCCCAAACACCCACAGTACAGGAGTAAACAATTACCCACAGTACAGAATTTAGCAATGACACACAGTGTTGGAGCAACCAATGACCCTCAGTACAGGAGTTACCTTTGCCCTAATGAATCAGAGTACAGGAGTTTTATTTGTCCCAATGACACACAGTATAGGAGTTATCATTGTCCCAATGACCCACAGTACAGGAGTTACCTTTGTCCCAATGACCACAGTACAGGAGTTAAAATTGCCCCAATGACACACAGTATAGGAGTTATCATTGTCAAAATGACCCACAGTACAGGAGTTACCATTGTCCCAATGACCCACATTACACGAGTTACCAATGACCCACAGTACAGGAGTTAACATTGCCCCAGTGAACCACAGTACAGGAGTTACCATTGTCCCAATGACCAAAGTACAGGAGTTACCATTTCCCAATGACCCACAGTACAGGAGTTAGCAATGACCCACATTACAGGAGTTACCTTTGCCCCAGTGACCCACAGTACAGGAGTTACTACTGAGCCACAGTACAGGAGTTACTATTGTCCCAATAAGCCACAGTACAGGATTTACCAATGACCCACAGTACAGGAGTTACCATTGTCCCAATGACCCACTCTACAGGAGTTACCTTTGCCCCACTGACCCACAGTACAGGATTTACCTTTGCCCCAATGACCCACAGTACAGAAGTTACCAATTACCCACAGTACAGGAGTTACCTTTGCCCCAATGACCCGCAGTACAGGAGTTACCAAGGCCCCACAGTACAGGAGTTACCTTTGCCCCAATGACCCACAGTACAGGGGTTACCATTGCCCCAGTGACCCACAGTACAGGAGTTACCATTGTCCCAATGACCCACAGTACAGGAGCTATCTTTGCCCCAATGACCCACAGTACAGGAGTTACCATTGTCCCAATGACTCACAGTACATGAGTTAAAATTGTCCCAATGACCCGCAGTACAGGATTTACCAATGACCCACAGTACAGGAGTTACCTTTGCCCCAATGACCCACAGCACAGGAGTTACCATTGTCCCAATGACCCACAGTACAGGAGTAACCATTGACCCACAGTCCAGGATTTACCAATGACCCACAGTACAGGAGTAAACAATGACCCACAGCACAGGAGGTACATTTGCGCCAATTACCCACAGTACAGGAGTTTTCATTGTCCCATAGACCCACAGAATTGGAGTAATCATTGTCCCAATGACCCACAGTACAGGTGTTACCATTGTCCCAGTGACCCACAGTACAGGAGTTAACATTGCCCCAATGACACATAGTACAGGAGTTACCATTGTCCCAATGACCCACACTACAGGAGTAACTTTTGCCCCAATGCCGCACAGTACAGGAGTAACCCATGACCCACAGTACAGGCGTTACCATTGCCCCAATGACCCACATTACTGGAGTTACCATTGGCCCAATGACACATAGTACAGGAGTTACCATTGTCCCAATGACCCACACTACAGGAGTAACTTTTGCCCCAATGCCGCACAGTACAGGAGTAACCCATGACCCACAGTACAGGGGGTACCATTGTCCCAATGACCCACTGTAGAGGAGTTTCCATTGCCCCAGTGACCCACAGTACAGGAGTTACCTTCGTTCCAATGACCCACAGTACAGGAGTTAACATTGCCCCAATGACCCACAGTAAAGTAGTTACCAATGACCCAAAGTACAGGAGTTACATTTGCCCCAATGCCCCACAGTACAGGAGTTACCTTTTCCCAATGACCCACAGTACAGGAGTTAGAATTGCCCCAATGACCCACAGTACAGGAGTTACCATTTCCCCAATGACCCACAGTACAGGAGTTACCAATGACCCACAGTACAGGAGATAGTTTTGCCCCAATGAGACACAGTCCAGGAGTTACCATTGCCCCATTGACCCTGAGCAAAGGAGTTACCTTTGACCTACAGTACAGGAGTAACCTTTGCCCCAATGTCCCACCATACAGGAGTTAACTTTGCCCCAAAGACCCACAGTACAGGAGTTAACATTTTCCCAATGACCCACAGTACAGGAGTTACCATTGTCCCACAATACAGGAGTTACCAATGCCGCAATCACCCACAGTACAGGAGTAACCAATGACCCACAGTACAGGAATCACCTTTGCCCAATGACCCACTGTACAGGAGTTACCATTGCCCCAATGACCTACAGTACAGGAGTTACCAATGACCCACTGTACAGGTGTTATCTTTGCCCCAATGACACACAGTGCAGGAGTTAACAATGACCCACAGTACAAGAGTAACCAATTACCCACAGTACAGGAGTTACCTTTGCCCCAATGACCCACAGTACAGGAGTTACCAAGGACCCACAGTACAGGAGTTACCATTGTCCAAAAGACCCACAGTACAGGAGCTACCTTTGCCCCAATGACCCCCAGTACAGGAGTTACCATTGTCCCAATGACCCACAGTACATGAGTTAAAATTGTCCCAATGACCCGCAGTACAGGAGTTAACAATGACCCACTGTACAGGAGTTACCTTTGCCCCATTGACCCACAGTACAGGAGTTACCTTTGTCCCAATGACTCAAAGTACAGGACTTACAAAATACCCTCAGTACAGGAGTAACCAATGACCCACAGTAAAGGAGGTACATTTGCGCCAATTACCCACAGTACAGGAGTTATCATTGTCCCATACACCCACAGTATAGGAGTTATTATTCTCCCAATGACCCAGAGTACAGGAGTTACCATTGTCCCAATGACCCACCGTACAGGAGTTACCATTGCCCCATTGACCAACAGTATAGGAGTTATCATTGTCCCAATGACCCACAGTACAGGAGTTACCAATGACCCACAGTACCGGAGTTACCATTTTCCCATGACCCACCGTACAGGAGTTACCATTTTCCCAATGACGCACAGTACAGGATTACCAAAGACCCACAGTACAGGAGTTACCTTTGCCCCAGTGACCCACAGTAAAGTAGATACCATTGTCCCAATGACCCACAGTACAGGAGTAACCAATGACCCACAGTACAGGAATCACCTTTGCCCAATGACCCACAGTACAGGATTTACCATTGCCCCAATGACCTACAGTACAGGAGTTACCAATGACCCACTGTACAGGTGTTTTCTTTGCCACAATGACACACAGTGCAGGAGTTACCAATGACCCACAGTACAAGAGTTACCAATTACCCACAGTACAGGAGTTACCTTTGCCCCAATGACCCACAGTACAGGAGTTACCAGGGACCCACAGTACAGGAGTTACCATTGTCCAAAAGACCCACAGTACAGGAGCTACCTTTGCCCCAATGACCCCCGGTACAGGAGTTACCATTGTCCCAATGACTCACAGTACCGGAGTTAGCATTGTCCCCGTGACCCACAGTACATGAGTTAAAATTGTCCCAATGACCCGCAGTACAGGAGTTAACAATGACCCACTGTACAGGAGTTACCTTTGCCCCAATGACCCACCGTACAGGAGTTACCATTGTCCCAATGACTCAAAGTACAAGACTTACCAATGACCCGCAGTACAGGGGTAACCAATGACCCACAGTCCAGGATTTACCAATGACCCACAGTACAGGAGCAACCAATGACCCACAGTACAGGAGGTACATTTGCGCCAATTACCCACAGTACAGGAGTTATCATTGTCCCATAGACCCACAGTATAGGATTTATCATTGTCCCAATGACCCACAGTACAGGAGTTACCATTGTCCCAATGACCCACAGTACAGGAGTTACCATTGCCCCAATGACCGACAGTATAGGAGTTATCATTGTCCCAATGACCCACAGTACAGGCGTTACCATTGCCCAAATGACCCAAATTACTGGAGTTACCCTTGCCCCAAAGACCCATAGTACAGGAGTTACCATTGTCACAATGACCCACACTACAGGGGTAACTTTTGCCCCAAAGGCCCACATTAGAGGAGTTACCTTTTCCCAATGACCCACCGTACAGGAGTTAGAAATGCTCCAATGACCCACAGTACAGGAGTTACCATTTAGCCAATGACCCACAGTACAGGAGTTACCAATGACCCACAGTACTGGAGTTACCTTTGCCCCAATGACACACAGTCCAGGAGTTACCATTACCCAATGACCCAGAGCACAAAAGTTACCAATGACCTACAGTACAGGAGAAAACTTTGCCCCAATGACCCACCATACAGGAGTTACCTTTGTCCCAATGACCCACAGTACAGGAGTTACCATTTTCCCAATGACCTACAGTACAGGAGTGACCAATGACCCACAGTACAGGAGTTACCAATGCCGCAATCACCCACAGTTCAGGAGTTACCTTTGTCGCAATGAGCCAAAGTACAGGGGTTACCTTTGCCCAATGACCCACAGTACAGCAGTTAACATTGCCCCGATGAACCACAGTACAAGAGTTACCATTGTCCCAATGACCCACAGTACAGGAGTTAGCAATGGCCCACAGTACATGAGTTACATTTGCCCCAGTGACCCACAGTACAGGAGTTACCAATGATCCACAGCACAGCAGTTACCTTTGCCCCAGTGACCCACAGTACAGGAGTTACCAATGACCCACAGTACAGGAGTTACCTTTGACCCAATGAAACACAGTACAGGAGTTACCATTGTCCCAATGACCCACAGTACAGGAGTTAGCAATGGCCCACAGTACATGAGTTACATTTGCCCCAGTGACCCACAGTACAGGAGTTACCAATGATCCACAGCACAGCAGTTACCTTTGCCCCAGTGACCCACAGTACAGGAGTTACCAATGACCCACAGTACAGGAGTTACAATGGCCCCAGTGACCCACAGTACAGGAGTTACCAATGACCCACAGAACAGGAGTTACCAATGACCCACAGTACAGGAGTTACCTTTGACCCAATGACCTGCAGTACAGGAGTTACTAATGATCCACAGTACAGGAGTTACCTTTGCCGCAATGACCCACAGTACAGGGGTTACCATTGTCCCAATGACCCACAATACATGAGTTACCAATGACCCACAGTACAGGAGTTACCATTGTCAAAATGACCCACAGCACAGGAGTTACCAATGACCCACAGTACAAGAGTTACCTTTGCCCCTTTGACCCACAGTACAGGAGTTACCATTGTCCCAATGGCCCACAGTACATGAGTTAGCATTGCCCCATTAACCCACAGTACAGGGGTTACCAATGACCCACAGTACAGGAGTTACCATTGCCCCAGTGACCCACAGTACAGGAGTTACCATTGCCCCAATGACCTACAGTACAGGAGTTAACAATGACCCACAGTACAGGATTTACGAATGACCCACAGTACAGGAGTAACCAATGACCCACAGTACAGGAGTTAACTTTGCCCCAGTGTCCCACAGTATAGGAGTTACCAATGACCCACAGTACAGGAGTTACCTTTGCCCAATGACCCACAGTACAGGAGTTACCAATGACCCACAGTACAGGAGTTACCATTGACCCAGTGACCCACAGTACAGGAGTTACCAATGACCCACATTACAGGAGTTACCTTTGACCTAATGACCCGCAGTACAGGAGATACTTATGACCCACAGTACAGTAGTTACCTTTGCCCCAATGACCCACAATACAGGGGTTACCATTGCCCCAATGACCCACAGTACAGGAGTTACCATTGTCCAATTTACCCACAGTACAGGAGCTATCTTTGCCCCAAAGACACACAGTACAGGAGTTACCATTGTCCCAATGACCCACAGTACAGGAGTTGCAATTGTCCCAAACACCCACAGTACAGGAGTAAACAATGACCCACAGTACAGAATTTCGCAATGACACACAGTGTTGGAGCAACCAATGACCCTCAGTACAGGAGTTACCTTTGCCCTAATGAATCAGAGTACAGGAGTTTTATTTGTCCCAATGACACACAGTATAGGAGTTATCATTGTCCCAATGACCCACAGTACAGGAGTTACCTTTGTCCCAATGACCACAGTACAGGAGTTACCAGGGACCCACAGTACAGGAGTTACCATTGTCCAAAAGACCCACAGTACAGGAGCTACCTTTGCCCCAATGACCCCCGGTACAGGAGTTACCATTGTCCCAATGACTCACAGTACCGGAGTTAGCATTGTCCCCGTGACCCACAGTACATGAGTTAAAATTGTCCCAATGACCCGCAGTACAGGAGTTAACAATGACCCACTGTACAGGAGTTACCTTTGCCCCAATGACCCACCGTACAGGAGTTACCATTGTCCCAATGACTCAAAGTACAAGACTTACCAATGACCCGCAGTACAGGGGTAACCAATGACCCACAGTCCAGGATTTACCAATGACCCACAGTACAGGAGCAACCAATGACCCACAGTACAGGAGGTACATTTGCGCCAATTACCCACAGTACAGGAGTTATCATTGTCCCATAGACCCACAGTATAGGATTTATCATTGTCCCAATGACCCACAGTACAGGAGTTACCATTGTCCCAATGACCCACAGTACAGGAGTTACCATTGCCCCAATGACCGACAGTATAGGAGTTATCATTGTCCCAATGACCCACAGTACAGGCGTTACCATTGCCCAAATGACCCAAATTACTGGAGTTACCCTTGCCCCAAAGACCCATAGTACAGGAGTTACCATTGTCACAATGACCCACACTACAGGGGTAACTTTTGCCCCAAAGGCCCACATTAGAGGAGTTACCTTTTCCCAATGACCCACCGTACAGGAGTTAGAAATGCTCCAATGACCCACAGTACAGGAGTTACCATTTAGCCAATGACCCACAGTACAGGAGTTACCAATGACCCACAGTACTGGAGTTACCTTTGCCCCAATGACACACAGTCCAGGAGTTACCATTACCCAATGACCCAGAGCACAAAAGTTACCAATGACCTACAGTACAGGAGAAAACTTTGCCCCAATGACCCACCATACAGGAGTTACCTTTGTCCCAATGACCCACAGTACAGGAGTTACCATTTTCCCAATGACCTACAGTACAGGAGTGACCAATGACCCACAGTACAGGAGTTACCAATGCCGCAATCACCCACAGTTCAGGAGTTACCTTTGTCGCAATGAGCCAAAGTACAGGGGTTACCTTTGCCCAATGACCCACAGTACAGCAGTTAACATTGCCCCGATGAACCACAGTACAAGAGTTACCATTGTCCCAATGACCCACAGTACAGGAGTTAGCAATGGCCCACAGTACATGAGTTACATTTGCCCCAGTGACCCACAGTACAGGAGTTACCAATGATCCACAGCACAGCAGTTACCTTTGCCCCAGTGACCCACAGTACAGGAGTTACCAATGACCCACAGTACAGGAGTTACCTTTGACCCAATGAAACACAGTACAGGAGTTACCATTGTCCCAATGACCCACAGTACAGGAGTTAGCAATGGCCCACAGTACATGAGTTACATTTGCCCCAGTGACCCACAGTACAGGAGTTACCAATGATCCACAGCACAGCAGTTACCTTTGCCCCAGTGACCCACAGTACAGGAGTTACCAATGACCCACAGTACAGGAGTTACAATGGCCCCAGTGACCCACAGTACAGGAGTTACCAATGACCCACAGAACAGGAGTTACCAATGACCCACAGTACAGGAGTTACCTTTGACCCAATGACCTGCAGTACAGGAGTTACTAATGATCCACAGTACAGGAGTTACCTTTGCCGCAATGACCCACAGTACAGGGGTTACCATTGTCCCAATGACCCACAATACATGAGTTACCAATGACCCACAGTACAGGAGTTACCATTGTCAAAATGACCCACAGCACAGGAGTTACCAATGACCCACAGTACAAGAGTTACCTTTGCCCCTTTGACCCACAGTACAGGAGTTACCATTGTCCCAATGGCCCACAGTACATGAGTTAGCATTGCCCCATTAACCCACAGTACAGGGGTTACCAATGACCCACAGTACAGGAGTTACCATTGCCCCAGTGACCCACAGTACAGGAGTTACCATTGCCCCAATGACCTACAGTACAGGAGTTAACAATGACCCACAGTACAGGATTTACGAATGACCCACAGTACAGGAGTAACCAATGACCCACAGTACAGGAGTTAACTTTGCCCCAGTGTCCCACAGTATAGGAGTTACCAATGACCCACAGTACAGGAGTTACCTTTGCCCAATGACCCACAGTACAGGAGTTACCAATGACCCACAGTACAGGAGTTACCATTGACCCAGTGACCCACAGTACAGGAGTTACCAATGACCCACATTACAGGAGTTACCTTTGACCTAATGACCCGCAGTACAGGAGATACTTATGACCCACAGTACAGTAGTTACCTTTGCCCCAATGACCCACAATACAGGGGTTACCATTGCCCCAATGACCCACAGTACAGGAGTTACCATTGTCCAATTTACCCACAGTACAGGAGCTATCTTTGCCCCAAAGACACACAGTACAGGAGTTACCATTGTCCCAATGACCCACAGTACAGGAGTTGCAATTGTCCCAAACACCCACAGTACAGGAGTAAACAATGACCCACAGTACAGAATTTCGCAATGACACACAGTGTTGGAGCAACCAATGACCCTCAGTACAGGAGTTACCTTTGCCCTAATGAATCAGAGTACAGGAGTTTTATTTGTCCCAATGACACACAGTATAGGAGTTATCATTGTCCCAATGACCCACAGTACAGGAGTTACCTTTGTCCCAATGACCACAGTACAGGAGTTAAAATTGCCCCAATGACACACAGTATAGGAGTTATCATTGTCAAAATGACCCACAGTGCAGGAGTTACCATTGTCCCAATGACCCACATTACACGAGTTACCAATGACCCACAGTACAGGAGTTAACATTGCCCCAGTGAACCACAGTATAGGAGTTACCATTGTCCCAATGACCAAAGTACAGGAGTTACCATTTCCCAATGACCCACAGTACAGGAATTAGCAATGACCCACATTACAGGAGTTACCTTTGCCCCAGTGACCCACAGTACAGGAATTACTACTGAGCCACAGTACAGGAGTTACTATTGTCCCAATAAGCCACAGTACAGGATTTACCAATGACCCACAGTACAGGAGTTACCATTGTCCCAATGACCCACTCTACAGGAGTTACCTTTGCCCCACTGACCCACAGTACAGAAGTTACCAATTACCCACAGTACAGGAGTTACCTTTGCCCCAATGACCCGCAGTACAGGAGTTACCAAGGCCCCACAGTACAGGAGTTACCTTTGCCCCAATGACCCACAGTACAGGGGTTACCATTGCCCCAGTGACCCACAGTACAGGAGTTACCATTGTCCAAATTACCCACAGTACAGCAGCTATCTTTGCCCCAATGACCCACAGTACAGGAGTTACCATTGTCCCAATGACTCACAGTACAGGAGTTACCATTGTCCCAGTGACCCACAGTACATGAGTTAAAATTGTCCCAATGACCCGCAGTACAGGATTTACCAATGACCCACAGTACAGGAGTTACCTTTGTCCCAATGTCCCACAGCACAGGAGTTACCATTGTCCCAATGACCCACAGTACAGGAGTAACCATTGACCCACAGTCCAGGATTTACCAATGACCCACAGTACAGGAGTAAACAATGACCCACAGCACAGGAGGTACATTTGCGCCAATTACCCACAGTACAGGAGTTTTCATTGTCCCATAGACCCACAGAATTGGAGTAATCATTGTCCCAATGACCCACAGTACAGGTGTTACCATTGTCCCAGTGACCCACAGTACAGGAGTTAACATTGCCCCAATGACACATAGTACAGGAGTTACCATTGTCCCAATGACCCACACTACAGGAGTAACTTTTGCCCCAATGCCGCACAGTACAGGAGTAACCCATGACCCACAGTACAGGGGGTACCATTGTCCCAATGACCCACTGTAGAGGAGTTTCCATTGCCCCAGTGACCCACAGTACAGGAGTTACCTTCGTTCCAATGACCCACAGTACAGGAGTTAACATTGCCCCAATGACCCACAGTAAAGTAGTTACCAATGACCCAAAGTACAGGAGTTACATTTGCCCCAATGCCCCACAGTACAGGAGTTACCATTGCCCCAATGACCTACAGTACAGGAGTTAACAATGACCCACAGTACAGGATTTACGAATGACCCACAGTACAGGAGTAACCAATGACCCACAGTACAGGAGTTAACTTTGCCCCAGTGTCCCACAGTATAGGAGTTACCAATGACCCACAGTACAGGAGTTACCTTTGCCCAATGACCCACAGTACAGGAGTTACCAATGACCCACAGTACAGGAGTTACCATTGACCCAGTGACCCACAGTACAGGAGTTACCAATGACCCACATTACAGGAGTTACCTTTGACCTAATGACCCGCAGTACAGGAGATACTTATGACCCACAGTACAGTAGTTACCTTTGCCCCAATGACCCACAATACAGGGGTTACCATTGCCCCAATGACCCACAGTACAGGAGTTACCATTGTCCAATTTACCCACAGTACAGGAGCTATCTTTGCCCCAAAGACACACAGTACAGGAGTTACCATTGTCCCAATGACCCACAGTACAGGAGTTGCAATTGTCCCAAACACCCACAGTACAGGAGTAAACAATGACCCACAGTACAGAATTTCGCAATGACACACAGTGTTGGAGCAACCAATGACCCTCAGTACAGGAGTTACCTTTGCCCTAATGAATCAGAGTACAGGAGTTTTATTTGTCCCAATGACACACAGTATAGGAGTTATCATTGTCCCAATGACCCACAGTACAGGAGTTACCTTTGTCCCAATGACCACAGTACAGGAGTTACCAGGGACCCACAGTACAGGAGTTACCATTGTCCAAAAGACCCACAGTACAGGAGCTACCTTTGCCCCAATGACCCCCGGTACAGGAGTTACCATTGTCCCAATGACTCACAGTACCGGAGTTAGCATTGTCCCCGTGACCCACAGTACATGAGTTAAAATTGTCCCAATGACCCGCAGTACAGGAGTTAACAATGACCCACTGTACAGGAGTTACCTTTGCCCCAATGACCCACCGTACAGGAGTTACCATTGTCCCAATGACTCAAAGTACAAGACTTACCAATGACCCGCAGTACAGGGGTAACCAATGACCCACAGTCCAGGATTTACCAATGACCCACAGTACAGGAGCAACCAATGACCCACAGTACAGGAGGTACATTTGCGCCAATTACCCACAGTACAGGAGTTATCATTGTCCCATAGACCCACAGTATAGGATTTATCATTGTCCCAATGACCCACAGTACAGGAGTTACCATTGTCCCAATGACCCACAGTACAGGAGTTACCATTGCCCCAATGACCGACAGTATAGGAGTTATCATTGTCCCAATGACCCACAGTACAGGCGTTACCATTGCCCAAATGACCCAAATTACTGGAGTTACCCTTGCCCCAAAGACCCATAGTACAGGAGTTACCATTGTCACAATGACCCACACTACAGGGGTAACTTTTGCCCCAAAGGCCCACATTAGAGGAGTTACCTTTTCCCAATGACCCACCGTACAGGAGTTAGAAATGCTCCAATGACCCACAGTACAGGAGTTACCATTTAGCCAATGACCCACAGTACAGGAGTTACCAATGACCCACAGTACTGGAGTTACCTTTGCCCCAATGACACACAGTCCAGGAGTTACCATTACCCAATGACCCAGAGCACAAAAGTTACCAATGACCTACAGTACAGGAGAAAACTTTGCCCCAATGACCCACCATACAGGAGTTACCTTTGTCCCAATGACCCACAGTACAGAAGTTACCATTTTCCCAATGACCTACAGTACAGGAGTGACCAATGACCCACAGTACAGGAGTTACCAATGCCGCAATCACCCACAGTTCAGGAGTTACCTTTGTCGCAATGAGCCAAAGTACAGGGGTTACCTTTGCCCAATGACCCACAGTACAGCAGTTAACATTGCCCCGATGAACCACAGTACAAGAGTTACCATTGTCCCAATGACCCACAGTACAGGAGTTAGCAATGGCCCACAGTACATGAGTTACATTTGCCCCAGTGACCCACAGTACAGGAGTTACCAATGATCCACAGCACAGCAGTTACCTTTGCCCCAGTGACCCACAGTACAGGAGTTACCAATGACCCACAGTACAGGAGTTACCTTTGACCCAATGAAACACAGTACAGGAGTTACCATTGTCCCAATGACCCACAGTACAGGAGTTAGCAATGGCCCACAGTACATGAGTTACATTTGCCCCAGTGACCCACAGTACAGGAGTTACCAATGATCCACAGCACAGCAGTTACCTTTGCCCCAGTGACCCACAGTACAGGAGTTACCAATGACCCACAGTACAGGAGTTACAATGGCCCCAGTGACCCACAGTACAGGAGTTACCAATGACCCACAGAACAGGAGTTACCAATGACCCACAGTACAGGAGTTACCTTTGACCCAATGACCTGCAGTACAGGAGTTACTAATGATCCACAGTACAGGAGTTACCTTTGCCGCAATGACCCACAGTACAGGGGTTACCATTGTCCCAATGACCCACAATACATGAGTTACCAATGACCCACAGTACAGGAGTTACCATTGTCAAAATGACCCACAGCACAGGAGTTACCAATGACCCACAGTACAAGAGTTACCTTTGCCCCTTTGACCCACAGTACAGGAGTTACCATTGTCCCAATGGCCCACAGTACATGAGTTAGCATTGCCCCATTAACCCACAGTACAGGGGTTACCAATGACCCACAGTACAGGAGTTACCATTGCCCCAGTGACCCACAGTACAGGAGTTACCATTGCCCCAATGACCTACAGTACAGGAGTTAACAATGACCCACAGTACAGGATTTACGAATGACCCACAGTACAGGAGTAACCAATGACCCACAGTACAGGAGTTAACTTTGCCCCAGTGTCCCACAGTATAGGAGTTACCAATGACCCACAGTACAGGAGTTACCTTTGCCCAATGACCCACAGTACAGGAGTTACCAATGACCCACAGTACAGGAGTTACCATTGACCCAGTGACCCACAGTACAGGAGTTACCAATGACCCACATTACAGGAGTTACCTTTGACCTAATGACCCGCAGTACAGGAGATACTTATGACCCACAGTACAGTAGTTACCTTTGCCCCAATGACCCACAATACAGGGGTTACCATTGCCCCAATGACCCACAGTACAGGAGTTACCATTGTCCAATTTACCCACAGTACAGGAGCTATCTTTGCCCCAAAGACACACAGTACAGGAGTTACCATTGTCCCAATGACCCACAGTACAGGAGTTGCAATTGTCCCAAACACCCACAGTACAGGAGTAAACAATGACCCACAGTACAGAATTTCGCAATGACACACAGTGTTGGAGCAACCAATGACCCTCAGTACAGGAGTTACCTTTGCCCTAATGAATCAGAGTACAGGAGTTTTATTTGTCCCAATGACACACAGTATAGGAGTTATCATTGTCCCAATGACCCACAGTACAGGAGTTACCTTTGTCCCAATGACCACAGTACAGGAGTTAAAATTGCCCCAATGACACACAGTATAGGAGTTATCATTGTCAAAATGACCCACAGTGCAGGAGTTACCATTGTCCCAATGACCCACATTACACGAGTTACCAATGACCCACAGTACAGGAGTTAACATTGCCCCAGTGAACCACAGTATAGGAGTTACCATTGTCCCAATGACCAAAGTACAGGAGTTACCATTTCCCAATGACCCACAGTACAGGAATTAGCAATGACCCACATTACAGGAGTTACCTTTGCCCCAGTGACCCACAGTACAGGAATTACTACTGAGCCACAGTACAGGAGTTACTATTGTCCCAATAAGCCACAGTACAGGATTTACCAATGACCCACAGTACAGGAGTTACCATTGTCCCAATGACCCACTCTACAGGAGTTACCTTTGCCCCACTGACCCACAGTACAGAAGTTACCAATTACCCACAGTACAGGAGTTACCTTTGCCCCAATGACCCGCAGTACAGGAGTTACCAAGGCCCCACAGTACAGGAGTTACCTTTGCCCCAATGACCCACAGTACAGGGGTTACCATTGCCCCAGTGACCCACAGTACAGGAGTTACCATTGTCCAAATTACCCACAGTACAGCAGCTATCTTTGCCCCAATGACCCACAGTACAGGAGTTACCATTGTCCCAATGACTCACAGTACAGGAGTTACCATTGTCCCAGTGACCCACAGTACATGAGTTAAAATTGTCCCAATGACCCGCAGTACAGGATTTACCAATGACCCACAGTACAGGAGTTACCTTTGTCCCAATGTCCCACAGCACAGGAGTTACCATTGTCCCAATGACCCACAGTACAGGAGTAACCATTGACCCACAGTCCAGGATTTACCAATGACCCACAGTACAGGAGTAAACAATGACCCACAGCACAGGAGGTACATTTGCGCCAATTACCCACAGTACAGGAGTTTTCATTGTCCCATAGACCCACAGAATTGGAGTAATCATTGTCCCAATGACCCACAGTACAGGTGTTACCATTGTCCCAGTGACCCACAGTACAGGAGTTAACATTGCCCCAATGACACATAGTACAGGAGTTACCATTGTCCCAATGACCCACACTACAGGAGTAACTTTTGCCCCAATGCCGCACAGTACAGGAGTAACCCATGACCCACAGTACAGGGGGTACCATTGTCCCAATGACCCACTGTAGAGGAGTTTCCATTGCCCCAGTGACCCACAGTACAGGAGTTACCTTCGTTCCAATGACCCACAGTACAGGAGTTAACATTGCCCCAATGACCCACAGTAAAGTAGTTACCAATGACCCAAAGTACAGGAGTTACATTTGCCCCAATGCCCCACAGTACAGGAGTTACCTTTTCCCAATGACCCACAGTACAGGAGTTAGAATTGCCCCAATGACCCACAGTACAGGAGTTACCATTTCCCCAATGACCCACAGAACAGGAGTTACCAATGACCCACAGTACAGGAGATAGTTTTGCCCCAATGAGACACAGTCCAGGAGTTACCATTGCCCCAATGACCCTGAGCAAAGGAGTTACCTTTGACCTACAGTACAGGAGTAACCTTTGCCCCAATGTCCCACCATACAGGAGTTAACTTTGCCCCAAAGACCCACAGTACAGGAGTTAACATTTTCCCAATGACCCACAGTACAGGAGTTACCATTGTCCCACAATACAGGAGTTACCAATGCCGCAATCACCCACAGTACAGGAGTAACCAATGACCCACAGTACAGGAATCACCTTTGCCCAATGACCCACTGTACAGGAGTTACCATTGCCCCAATGACCTACAGTACAGGAGTTACCAATGACCCACTGTACAGGTGTTATCTTTGCCCCAATGACACACAGTGCAGGAGTTAACAATGACCCACAGTACAAGAGTAACCAATTACCCACAGTACAGGAGTTACCTTTGCCCCAATGACCCACAGTACAGGAGTTACCAAGGACCCACAGTACAGGAGTTACCTTTGCCCCAATGACCCCCGGTACAGGAGTTACCATTGTCCCAATGACCCACAGTACATGAGTTAAAATTGTCCCAATGACCCGCAGTACAGGAGTTACCTTTGCCCCATTGACCCACAGTACAGGAGTTACCTTTGTCCCAATGACTCAAAGTACAGGACTTACAAAATACCCGCAGTACAGGAGTAACCAATGACCCACAGTAAAGGAGGTACATTTGCGCCAATTACCCACAGTACAGGAGTTATCATTGTCCCATACACCCATAGTATAGGAGTTATTATTCTCCCAATGACCCAGAGTACAGGAGTTACCATTGTCCCAATGACCCACCGTACAGGAGTTACCATTGCCCCATTGACCGACAGTATAGGAGTTATCATTGTCCCAATGACCCACAGTACAGGAGTTACCAATGACCCACAGTACCGGAGTTACCATTTTCCCATGACCCACCGTACAGGAGTTACCATTTTCCCAATGACGCACAGTACAGGAGTTACCAAAGACCCACAGTACAGGAGTTACCTTTGCCCCAGTGACCCACAGTACAGGAGATACCATTGTCCCAATGACCCACAGTACAGGAGTAACCAATGACCCACAGTACAGGAATCACCTTTGCCCAATGACCCACAGTACAGGATTTACCATTGCCCCAATGACCTACAGTACAGGAGTTACCAATGACCCACTGTACAGGTGTTTTCTTTGCCACAATGACACACAGTGCAGGAGTTACCAATGACCCACAGTACAAGAGTTACCAATTACCCACAGTACAGGAGTTACCTTTGCCCCAATGACCCACAGTACAGGAGTTACCAGGGACCCACAGTACAGGAGTTACCATTGTCCAAAAGACCCACAGTACAGGAGCTACCTTTGCCCCAATGACCCCGGTACAGGAGTTACCATTGTCCCAATGACTCACAGTACCGGAGTTAGCATTGTCCCCGTGACCCACAGTACATGAGTTAAAATTGTCCCAATGACCCGCAGTACAGGAGTTAACAATGACCCACTGTACAGGAGTTACCTTTGCCCCAATGACCCACCGTACAGGAGTTACCATTGTCCCAATGACTCAAAGTACAAGACTTACCAATGACCCGCAGTACAGGGGTAACCAATGACCCACAGTCCAGGATTTACCAATGACCCACAGTACAGGAGCAACCAATGACCCACAGTACAGGAGGTACATTTGCGCCAATTACCCACAGTACAGGAGTTATCATTGTCCCATAGACCCACAGTATAGGATTTATCATTGTCCCAATGACCCACAGTACAGGAGTTACCATTGTCCCAATGACCCACAGTACAGGAGTTACCATTGCCCCATTGACCGACAGTATAGGAGTTATCATTGTCCCAATGACCCACAGTACAGGCGTTACCATTGCCCAAATGACCCAAATTACTGGAGTTACCCTTGCCCCAAAGACCCATAGTACAGGAGTTACCATTGTCCCAATGACCCACACTACAGGGGTAACTTTTGCCCCAAAGGCCCACATTAGAGGAGTTACCTTTTCCCAATGACCCACCGTACAGGAGTTAGAAATGCTCCAATGACCCACAGTACAGGAGTTACCATTTAGCCAATGACCCACAGTACAGGAGTTACCAATGACCCACAGTACTGGAGTTACCTTTGCCCCAATGACACACAGTCCAGGAGTTACCATTACCCAATGACCCAGAGCACAAAAGTTACCAATGACCTACAGTACAGGAGAAAACTTTGCCCCAATGACCCACCATACAGGAGTTACCTTTGTCCCAATGACCCACAGTACAGGAGTTACCATTTTCCCAATGACCTACAGTACAGGAGTTACCAATGCCGCAATCACCCACAGTACAGGAGTTACCTTTGTCCCAATGAGCCAAAGTACAGCGGTTACCTTTGCCCAATGACCCACAGTACAGCAGTTAACATTGCCCCGATGAACCACAGTACAAGAGTTACCATTGTCCCAATGACCCACAGTACAGGAGTTAGCAATGGCCCACAGTACATGAGTTACATTTGCCCCAGTGACCCACAGTACAGGAGTTACCAATGATCCACAGCACAGCAGTTACCTTTGCCCCAGTGACCCACAGTACAGGAGTTACCAATGACCCACAGTACAGGAGTTACCTTTGACCCAATGAAACACAGTACAGGAGTTACCATTGTCCCAATGACCCACAGTACAGGAGTTAGCAATGGCCCACAGTACATGAGTTACATTTGCCCCAGTGACCCACAGTACAGGAGTTACCAATGATCCACAGCACAGCAGTTACCTTTGCCCCAGTGACCCACAGTACAGGAGTTACCAATGACCCACAGTACAGGAGTTACAATGGCCCTAGTGACCCACAGTACAGGAGTTACCAATGACCCACAGAACAGGAGTTACCAATGACCCATAGTACAGGAGTTACCTTTGACCCAATGACCTGCAGTACAGGAGTTACTAATGATCCACAGTACAGGAGTTACCTTTGCCGCAATGACCCACAGTGCAGGGGTTACCATTGTCCCAGTGACCCACAATACATGAGTTACCAATGACCCACAGTACAGGAGTTACCATTGTCCAAATGACCCACAGTACAAGAGTTACCTTTGCCCCAATGACCCACAGTACAGGAGTTACCATTGTCCCAATGGCCCACAGTACATGAGTTAGCATTGCCCCATTAACCCACAGTACAGGGGTTACCAATGACCCACAGTACAGGAGTTACCATTGCCCCAGTGACCCACAGTACAGGAGTTACCATTGCCCCAATGACCTACAGTACAGGAGTTAACAATGACCCACAGTACAGGATTTACGAATGACCCACAGTACAGGAGTAACCAATGACCCACAGTACAGGAGTTAACTTTGCCCCAGTGTCCCACAGTATAGGAGTTACCAATGACCCACAGTACAGGAGTTACCTTTGCCCAATGACCCACAGTACAGGAGTTACCAATGACCCACAGTACAGGAGTTACCATTGACCCAGTGACCCACAGTACAGGAGTTACCAATGACCCACATTACAGGAGTTACCTTTGACCTAATGACCCGCAGTACAGGAGATACTTATGACCCACAGTACAGTAGTTACCTTTGCCCCAATGACCCACAATACAGGGGTTACCATTGCCCCAATGACCCACAGTACAGGAGTTACCATTGTCCAATTTACCCACAGTACAGGAGCTATCTTTGTCCCAAAGACACACAGTACAGGAGTTACCATTGTCCCAATGACCCACAGTACAGGAGTTGCAATTGTCCCAAAGACCCACAGTACAGGAGTAAACAATGACCCACAGTACAGAATTTAGCAATGACACACAGTGTTGGAGCAACCAATGACCCTCAGTACAGGAGTTACCTTTGCCCTAATGAATCAGAGTACAGGAGTTTTATTTGTCCCAATGACACACAGTATAGGAGTTATCATTGTCCCAATGACCCACAGTACAGGAGTTACCTTTGTCCCAATGACCACAGTACAGGAGTTAAAATTGCCCCAATGACACACAGTATAGGAGTTATCATTGTCAAAATGACCCACAGTACAGGAGTTACCATTGTCCCAATGACCCACATTACACGAGTTACCAATGACCCACAGTACAGGAGTTAACATTGCCCCAGTGAACCACAGTACAGGAGTTACCATTGTCCCAATGACCAAAGTACAGGAGTTACCATTTCCCAATGACCCACAGTACAGGAGTTAGCAATGACCCACATTACAGGAGTTACCTTTGCCCCAGTGACCCACAGTACAGGAGTTACTACTGAGCCACAGTACAGGAGTTACTATTGTCCCAATAAGCCACAGTACAGGATTTACCAATGACCCACAGTACAGGAGTTACCATTGTCCCAATGACCCACTCTACAGGAGTTACCTTTGCCCCACTGACCCACAGTACAGGATTTACCTTTGCCCCAATGACCCACAGTACAGAAGTTACCAATTACCCACAGTACAGGAGTTACCTTTGCCCCAATGACCCGCAGTACAGGAGTTACCAAGGCCCCACAGTACAGGAGTTACCTTTGCCCCAATGACCCACAGTACAGGGGTTACCATTGCCCCAGTGACCCACAGTACACGAGTTACCAATGACCCACAGTACAGGAGTTAACATTGCCCCAGTGAACCACAGTACAGGAGTTACCATTGTCCCAATGACCAAAGTACAGGAGTTACCATTTCCCAATGACCCACAGTACAGGAGTTAGCAATGACCCACATTACAGGAGTTACCTTTGCCCCAGTGACCCACAGTACAGGAGTTACTACTGAGCCACAGTACAGGAGTTACTATTGTCCCAATAAGCCACAGTACAGGATTTACCAATGACCCACAGTACAGGAGTTACCATTGTCCCAATGACCCACTCTACAGGAGTTACCTTTGCCCCACTGACCCACAGTACAGGATTTACCTTTGCCCCAATGACCCACAGTACAGAAGTTACCAATTACCCACAGTACAGGAGTTACCTTTGCCCCAATGACCCGCAGTACAGGAGTTACCAAGGCCCCACAGTACAGGAGTTACCTTTGCCCCAATGACCCACAGTACAGGGGTTACCATTGCCCCAGTGACCCACAGTACAGGAGTTACCATTGTCCAAATTACCCACAGTACAGGAGCTATCTTTGCCCCAATGACCCACAGTACAGGAGTTACCATTGTCCCAATGACTCACAGTACAGGAGCTACCATTGTCCCAGTGACCCACAGTACATGAGTTAAAATTGTCCCAATGACCCGCAGTACAGGATTTACCAATGACCCACAGTACAGGAGTTACCTTTGCCCCAATGACCCACAGCACAGGAGTTACCATTGTCCCAATGACCCACAGAACAGGAGTAACCATTGACCCACAGTCCAGGATTTACCAATGACCACAGTACAGGAGTAAACAATGACCCACAGCACAGGAGGTACATTTGCGCCAATTACCCACAGTACAGGAGTTTTCGTTGTCCCATAAACCCACAGAATTGGAGTAATCATTGTCCCAATGACCCACAGTACAGGTGTTACCATTGTCCCAGTGACCCACAGTACAGGAGTTAACATTGCCCCAATGACACATAGTACAGGAGTTACCATTGTCCCAATGACCCACACTACAGGAGTAACTTTTGCCCCAATGCCGCACAGTACAGGAGTAACCCATGACCCACAGTACAGGCGTTACCATTGCCCCAATGACCCACATTACTGGAGTTACCATTGGCCCAATGACACATAGTACAGGAGTTACCATTGTCCCAATGACCCACACTACAGGAGTAACTTTTGCCCCAATGCCGCACAGTACAGGAGTAACCCATGACCCACAGTACAGGGGGTACCATTGTCCCAATGACCCACTGTAGAGGAGTTTCCATTGCCCCAGTGACCCACAGTACAGGAGTTACCTTCGTTCCAATGACCCACAGTACAGGAGTTAACATTGCCCCAATGACCCACAGTAAAGTAGTTACCAATGACCCAAAGTACAGGAGTTACATTTGCCCCAATGCCCCACAGTACAGGAGTTACCTTTTCCCAATGACCCACAGTACAGGAGTTAACATTGCCCCAGTGAACCACAGTACAGGAGTTACCATTTCCCCAATGACCAAAGTACAGGAGTTACCATTTCCCAATGACCCACAGTACAGGAGTTAGCAATGACCCACATTACAGGAGTTACCTTTGCCCCAGTGACCCACAGTACAGGAGTTACTACTGAGCCACAGTACAGGAGTTACTATTGTCCCAATAAGCCACAGTACAGGATTTACCAATGACCCACAGTACAGGAGTTACCATTGTCCCAATGACCCACTCTACAGGAGTTACCTTTGCCCCACTGACCCACAGTACAGGATTTACCTTTGCCCCAATGACCCACAGTACAGAAGTTACCAATTACCCACAGTACAGGAGTTACCTTTGCCCCAATGACCCGCAGTACAGGAGTTACCAAGGCCCCACAGTACAGGAGTTACCTTTGCCCCAATGACCCACAGTACAGGGGTTACCATTGCCCCAGTGACCCACAGTACAGGAGTTACCATTGTCCAAATTACCCACAGTACAGGAGCTATCTTTGCCCCAATGACCCACAGTACAGGAGTTACCATTGTCCCAATGACTCACAGTACAGGAGCTACCATTGTCCCAGTGACCCACAGTACATGAGTTAAAATTGTCCCAATGACCCGCAGTACAGGATTTACCAATGACCCACAGTACAGGAGTTACCTTTGCCCCAATGACCCACAGCACAGGAGTTACCATTGTCCCAATGACCCACAGTACAGGAGTAACCATTGACCCACAGTCCAGGATTTACCAATGACCCACAGTACAGGAGTAAACAATGACCCACAGCACAGGAGGTACATTTGCGCCAATTACCCACAGTACAGGAGTTTTCATTGTCCCATAAACCCACAGAATTGGAGTAATCATTGTCCCAATGACCCACAGTACAGGTGTTACCATTGTCCCAGTGACCCACAGTACAGGAGTTAACATTGCCCCAATGACACATAGTACAGGAGTTACCATTGTCCCAATGACCCACACTACAGGAGTAACTTTTGCCCCAATGCCGCACAGTACAGGAGTAACCCATGACCCACAGTACAGGCGTTACCATTGCCCCAATGACCCACATTACTGGAGTTACCATTGGCCCAATGACACATAGTACAGGAGTTACCATTGTCCCAATGACCCACACTACAGGAGTAACTTTTGCCCCAATGCCGCACAGTACAGGAGTAACCCATGACCCACAGTACAGGGGGTACCATTGTCCCAATGACCCACTGTAGAGGAGTTTCCATTGCCCCAGTGACCCACAGTACAGGAGTTACCTTCGTTCCAATGACCCACAGTACAGGAGTTAACATTGCCCCAATGACCCACAGTAAAGTAGTTACCAATGACCCAAAGTACAGGAGTTACATTTGCCCCAATGCCCCACAGTACAGGAGTTACCTTTTCCCAATGACCCACAGTACAGGAGTTAGAATTGCCCCAATGACCCACAGTACAGGAGTTACCATTTCCCCAATGACCCACAGTACAGGAGTTACCAATGACCCACAGTACAGGAGATAGTTTTGCCCCAATGAGACACAGTCCAGGAATTACCATTGCCCCAATGACCCTGAGCAAAGGAGTTACCTTTGACCTACAGTACAGGAGTAACCTTTGCCCCAATGTCCCACCATACAGGAGTTAACTTTGCCCCAAAGACCCACAGTACAGGAGTTAACATTTTCCCAATGACCCACAGTACAGGAGTTACCATTGTCCCACAATACAGGAGTTACCAATGCCGCAATCACCCACAGTACAGGAGTTACCATTGTCCCAATGACCCAAAGTACAGGAGTTACCTTTTCCCAATGACCCACAGTACAGGAGTTACCAATGACCCACATTACTGCAGTTAACATTGCCCCAAAAAACCACAGTACAGGAGTTACCATTGCCCCAATGACTCACAGTACAGGAGTTACCATTGCCCCAATGACCGACAGTAGAAGAGTTACCCATGACCCACAGTACAGGTGTTACTATTGCTCCAATGACCCACAGTACAGGAGTTACCAATGACCCACAGTACAGGAGTAACCAATGACCCACAGTACAGGAATCACCTTTGCCCAATGACCCACTGTACAGGAGTTACCATTGCCCCAATGACCTACAGTACAGGAGTTACCAATGACCCACTGTACAGGTGTTATCTTTGCCCCAATGACACACAGTGCAGGAGTTAACAATGACCCACAGTACAAGAGTAACCAATTACCCACAGTACAGGAGTTACCTTTGCCCCAATGACCCACAGTACAGGAGTTACCAAGGACCCACAGTACAGGAGTTACCATTGTCCAAAAGACCCACAGTACAGGAGCTACCTTTGCCCCAATGACCCCCGGTACAGGAGTTACCATTGTCCCAATGACCCACAGTACATGAGTTAAAATTGTCCCAATGACCCGCAGTACAGGAGTTAACAATGACCCACTGTACAGGAGTTACCTTTGCCCCATTGACCCACAGTACAGGAGTTACCTTTGTCCCAATGACTCAAAGTACAGGACTTACAAAATACCCGCAGTACAGGAGTAACCAATGACCCATAGTAAAGGAGGTACATTTGCGCCAATTACCCACAGTACAGGAGTTATCATTGTCCCATACACCCACAGTATAGGAGTTATTATTCTCCCAATGACCCAGAGTACAGGAGTTACCATTGTCCCAATGACCCACCGTACAGGAGTTACCATTGCCCCATTGACCGACAGTATAGGAGTTATCATTGTCCCAATGACCCACAGTACAGGAGTTACCAATGACCCACAGTACCGGAGTTACCATTTTCCCATGACCCACCGTACAGGAGTTACCATTTTCCCAATGACGCACAGTACAGGAGTTACCAATGACCCACAGTACAGGAGTTACCTTTGCCCCAGTGACCCACAGTACAGGAGATACCATTGTCCCAATGACCCACAGTACAGGAGTAACCAATGACCCACAGTACAGGAATCTTCTTTGCCCAATGACCCACAGTACAGGATTTACCATTGCCCCAATGACCTACAGTACAGGAGTTACCAATGACCCACTGTACAGGTGTTTTCTTTGCCACAATGACACACAGTGCAGGAGTTACCAATGACCCACAGTACAAGAGTTACCAATTACCCACAGTACAGGAGTTACCTTTGCCCCAATGACCCACAGTACAGGAGTTACCAGGGACCCACAGTACAGGAGTTACCATTGTCCAAAAGACCCACAGTACAGGAGCTACCTTTGCCCCAATGACCCCCGGTACAGGAGTTACCATTGTCCCAATGACTCACAGTACCGGAGTTAGCATTGTCCCCGTGACCCACAGTACATGAGTTAAAATTGTCCCAATGACCCGCAGTACAGGAGTTAACAATGACCCACTGTACAGGAGTTACCTTTGCCCCAATGACCCACCGTACAGGAGTTACCATTGTCCCAATGACTCAAAGTACAAGACTTACCAATGACCCGCAGTACAGGGGTAACCAATGACCCACAGTCCAGGATTTACCAATGACCCACAGTACAGGAGCAACCAATGACCCACAGTACAGGAGGTACATTTGCGCCAATTACCCACAGTACAGGAGTTATCATTGTCCCATAGACCCACAGTATAGGATTTATCATTGTCCCAATGACCCACAGTACAGGAGTTACCATTGTCCCAATGACCCACAGTACAGGAGTTACCATTGCCCCAATGACCGACAGTATAGGAGTTATCATTGTCCCAATGACCCACAGTACAGGAGTTACCATTGCCCAAATGACCCAAATTACTGGAGTTACCCTTGCCCCAAAGACCCATAGTACAGGAGTTACCATTGTCCCAATGACCCACACTACAGGGGTAACTTTTGCCCCAAAGGCCCACATTAGAGGAGTTACCTTTTCCCAATGACCCACCGTACAGGAGTTAGAAATGCTCCAATGACCCACAGTACAGGAGTTACCATTTAGCCAATGACCCACAGTACAGGAGTTACCAATGACCCACAGTACTGGAGTTACCTTTGCCCCAATGACACACAGTCCAGGAGTTACCATTACCCAATGACCCAGAGCACAAAAGTTACCAATGACCTACAGTACAGGAGAAAACTTTGCCCCAATGACCCACCATACAGGAGTTACCTTTGTCCCAATGACCCACAGTACAGGAGTTACCATTTTCCCAATGACCTACAGTACAGGAGTTACCAATGACCCACAGTACAGGAGTTACCAATGCCGCAATCACCCACAGTACAGGAGTTACCTTTGTCCCAATGAGCCAAAGTACAGGGGTTACCTTTGCCCAATGACCCACAGTACAGCAGTTAACATTGCCCCGATGAACCACAGTACAGGAGTTACCATTGTCCCAATGACCCACAGTACAGGAGTTAGCAATGGCCCACAGTACATGAGTTACATTTGCCCCAGTGACCCACAGTACAGGAGTTACCAATGATCCATAGCACAGCACTTACCTTTGCCCCAGTGACCCACAGTACAGGAGTTACCAATGACCCACAGTACAGGAGTTACCTTTGACCCAATGAAACACAGTACAGGAGTTACCATTGTCCCAATGACCCACAGTACAGGAGTTAGCAATGGCCCACAGTACATGAGTTACATTTGCCCCAGTGACCCACAGTACAGGAGTTACCAATGATCCACAGCACAGCAGTTACCTTTGCCCCAGTGACCCACAGTACAGGAGTTACCAATGACCCACAGTACAGGAGTTACAATGGCCCCAGTGACCCACAGTACAGGAGTTACCAATGACCCACAGAACAGGAGTTACCAATGACCCACAGTACAGGAGTTACCTTTGACCCAATGACCTGCAGTACAGGAGTTACTAATGATCCACAGTACAGGAGTTACCTTTGCCGCAATGACCCACAGTACAGGGGTTACCATTGTCCCAATGACCCACAATACATGAGTTACCAAGGACCCACAGTACAGGAGTTACCTTTGCCCCAGTTACCCACAGTACAGGGGTTACCATTGCCCCAATGACCCACAGTACAGGAGTTACCATTGTCCAAAAGACCCACAGTACAGGAGCTACCTTTGCCCCACTGACCCACTGTACAGGAGTTACCAATGACCCACAGAAGAGGAGTTACCATTGTCCCAATGACCCACAGTACAGGAGTTACCTTTGTCCCAATGATGCACAGTACAGGAGTTAACTTGGCCCCAATGACCCACAGTAGAAGAGATACCTATGACCAAAGTTCAGGAGAAACCATTGCCCCAATGAGCCACAGTACAGGAGATACCAATGACCCACACTACAGGAGTTACCTTTGCCCCAGTTACCCACAGTACAGGGGTTACCATTGCCCCAATGACCCACAGTACAGAAGTTACCAATGACCCACAGTACAGGAGTCACCTTTGCCCCAATGACCCACAGGACAGGAGTTAACATTGCCCCAAAGACCTACAGTACAGGAGTTACCAATCACCCACTGTAGAGGTGTTACCTTTGCCCCAATGACCCACAGTACAGGAGTTACAATTGCCCTAATGACCCACAGTACAGGAGTTAACATTGCCCCAATGACCTACAGTACAGGAGTTACCAATGACCCACAGTACAGGAGTAACCTTTGCCCCAATGACCCACAGTACAAGAGTTACCATTGCCCCAGTGACCCACAGTACAGGAGTTACCATTGTCCCAATGACCCACAACACAGGAGTTACCAATGACCCACAGTACAGGGGTTACCATTGTCCCAATGACCAACATTACAGGAGTTACCAATGACCCACAGTACAGGAGTTACTTTTGCCCCAATGACCCACAGTACAGGAGTTACCATTGTCCCAATGGCCCACAGTACATGAGTTACATTTGCCCCAGTAACCCACAGTACAGGGGTTACCAATGAGCAGAGTACAGGAGTTACCATTGCCCCAGTGACCCACAGTACAGGAGTTACCAATGACCCATAGTACAGGAGTTACCAATTACCCACAGTACAGGAGTTACCTTTGCCCCAATGACCCGCAGTACAGGAGTTACCAAGGACCCACAGTACAGGAGTTACCTTTGCCCCAATGACCCACAGTACAGGGGTTACCATTGCCCCAATGACACACATTACAGGTTTTACCTTTGTCCAAAAGACACATAGTACAGGAGCTACCTTTGCCCCAATGACCCACAGTACAGGAGTTACCATTGTCCCAATGACTCAAAGTGCAGGAGTTACCATTGTCCCAGTGACCCACAGTACATGAGTTAAAATTGTCCAAATGATCCGCAGTACTGGAGTTACCAATGACCCACAGTACAGGAGTTACCTTTGCCCCAGTGACCCACAGTACAGGAGTTACCATTGCCCAAATGACCCACAGTACAGGATTTACCTTCGTTCCAATGACCCACAGTACAGGAGTTAACATTGCCCCAATGACCCACAGTACAGGAGATACCTTTTCCTAGTGAACCACAGTACAGGAGTTAGAATTGCCCCATTGACCCACAGTAAAGGAGTTACCATTTCCCAATGACCCACAGTACAGGAGTTTCCAAAGACCCAATGTACAGGAGTTTCCTTTGCCCCATTTCCCCACAGTCCAGGAGTTACCATTGCCCCAGTGACCCAGAGCAAAGGATTTACCAATGACCCACAGTACAGGAGTAACCTTTGCCCCAATGACCCACTATACAGGAGTTACCTTTGCCCCAATGACCCACAGTACAGGAGTTAACATTGTCCCAATGACCCAAAGTACAGGAGTTACCTTTGCCCAATGACCCACAGTACAGGGGTTACCAATAACCCACAGTACAGCAGTTAACATTGCCCCAAAGAACCACAGTACAGGAGTTACCTTTGCCCCAAAGACCCACAGTACAGGAGTTACCATTGTCCCAATGACCGACAGTACAGGAGTTAGCAATGTCCCACATTACAGGAGTTACCTTTGCCCCAGTGACCAACAGCACAGGAGTTAACAATGAGCCACAGTACAGGTGTTACCATTGTCCCAATGACCCACAGTACAGGAGTTAACAGTGACCCACAGTACAGGAGTTACCATTGTCCCAATGACCCACAGTACAGGAGTTACAATTGCCCCAATGACCCACAGTACAGGAGTTACCTTTGCCCCAATGACCCAAAGTACAGAAGTTACCAACAACCCACAGTACAGGAGTTACCATTGTCCCAATGACCCACAGTACAGGAGTTACCACTGACCCACAGTACAGGAGTTACCTTTGCCCCAATGACCCACAGTACAGGAGTTACCCATGACCCACTGTACAGGAGTTACCATTGTCCCAATGGCCCACAGTACATGAGTTACCATTGCCCCAGTAACCCACAGTACAGGGGTTACCAATGACCCACAGTACAGGAGTTACCATTGCCCCAGTGACCCACAGTACAGGAGTTACCAAGGACCCACATTACAGGAGTTAACTTTGTCCCAGTGACCCACAGTACAGGGGTTACCATTGCCCCAGTGACCCACAGTACAATAGTTACCTTCGTCCAAAAGACACACAGTACAGGAGCTACCTTTGCCCCAATGACCCCCATTACAGGAGTTACCATTTTCCCAATGACTCACAGTATACGAGTTACCATTGTCCCAGTGGCCCACAGTACATGAGTTAAAATTGTCCCAATGATCCGCAGTACAGGATTTACCAATGACCCACAGTACAGGAGTTACCTTTGCCCCAATGACCCACAGTACAGGAGTTACCATTGTCCCAATGACTCACAGTATAGGACTTACCAATGACCCACATTACAGGAGTAAACAATGACCCACAGTACTGAATTTACCAATGACCCACAGTACAGGAGTAACCAATGACCCACAGTACATGAGGTACACTTGCGCCAATTACCCACAATACTGGATTTATCATTGTCCCATAGACCCACAGTATAGGAGTTATCATTGTACCAATGACCCACAGTACATGAGTTACTATTGCCCCAATGATCGACAGTATAGGAGTTATCATTGTCCCAATGACCCATATTACTGGATTACCATTGCCCAAATGACCCACAGTACAGGAGTTACCTTCGTTCCAATGACCCACAGTACAGGAGTTAAAATTGCTCCAATGACCCACAGTAAAGGAGTTACCAATGACCCACAGTCCAGGAGTTACCTTTGCCCCAATGACCCACATTACAGGAGTTACCATTTCCCCAATAACCCACAGTACAGGAGTTACCAATGACTCACAGTACAGGAGTTACCATTTCCCCAATAACCCACAGTACAGGAGTTACCACTGATCCACAGTACAGGAGTTACCATTTCCCCAATAACCCACAGTACAGGAGTTACCAATGGCCCACAGTACAGGAGTAACCTTTGCCCAAATGACCCACCATACAGGAGTTACCTTTGCCCCATTGACCCACAGTACAGGCATTACCATTTTCCCAATGATCCACAGTACAGGAGTTACCAATGACCCACAGTACAGGAGTTACCAATGCCGCAATCACCCACAGTACAGGAGATACCATTGTCCCAATGACCCACAGTACAGGAGTTACCAATTGACCCACAGTACAGCAGTTACCATTGTCCCAATGACCCACAGTTCATGAGTTACCATTGCCCCAATAACCCACAGTACAGGGGTTACCAATGACCCACAGTACAGGAGTTAGCATCGCCCCAGTGACCAACAGTAAAGGCGTTACCAATGACCCACAGTACAGGAGTTACCAATTTCCCACAGTATAGGAGTTACCTTTGCCCCAATGACCCGCAGGACAGGAGTTACCAAGGACCCACAGAACAGGAGTTAACTTTGCCCCATGACCCACAGTACAGGGGTTACCATTGCGGCAATGACCCACAGTACAGCAGTTACCATTGCCCCAATGACCCACAGTACAGGAGTTACCAATGACCCACAGTACAGGATTCACCTTTGCCCCAATGACCCACAGTACAGGAGTTAACATTGCCCCAATGACCTACAGTACAGGAGTTACCAATGACCCACAGTACAGGAGTTACCATTGCCCCAGTGACCCACAGTACAGGAGTTACCAATGACCCACAGTACAGGAGTTACTTTTGCCCCAATGACCCACAGTACAGGAGTTACCAAGGACCCACATTACAGGAGTTAACTTTGTCCCAGTGACCCACAGTACAGGGGTTACCATTGCCCCAGTGACCCACAGTACAAGAGTTACCTTCATCCAAAAGACACACAGTACAGGAGCTACCTTTGCCCCAATGACCCCCATTAAAGGAGTTACCATTTTCCCCAATGACTCACAGTACACCAGTTACCATTGTCCCAGTGGCCCACAGTACATGAGCTAAAATTGTCCCAATGATCCGCAGTACAGGATTTACCAATGACCCACAGTACAGGAGTTAGCTTTGCCCCAATGACCCACAGTACAGGACTTACCAATGACCCACATTACAGGAGTAAACAATGACCCACAGTACTGAATTTACCAATGACCCACAGTACAGGAGTAACCAATGACCCACAGTACATGAGGTACATTTGCGCCAATTACCCACAATACTGGATTTATCATTGTCCCATAGACCAAAGTATAGGAGTTATCATTGTCCCAATGACCCACAGTACAGGAGTTACCATTGTCCCAATGACCCACAGTACAGGAGTTACCATTGCCCCAATGACCCATATTACTGGATTACCATTGCCCAAATGACCCACAGTACAGGAGTTACCTGCGTTCCAATGACCCACAGTACAGGAGTTAAAATTGCTCCAATGACCCACAGTAAAGGAGTTACCAATGACCCACAGTCCAGGAGTTACCTTTGCCCCAATGACCCACAGTACAGGAGTTACCATTTCCCCAATAACCCACAGTACAGGAGTTACCAATGACTCACAGTACAGGAGTTACCATTTCCCAAATAACCCACAGTATAGGAGTTACCACTGATCCACAGTACAGGAGTTACCATTTCCCCAATAACCCACAGTACAGGAGTTACCAATGGCCCACAGTACAGGAGTAACCTTTGCCCAAATGACCCACCAAACAGGAGTTACCTTTGCCCCATTGACCCACAGTACAGGCATTACCATTTTCCCAATGATCCACAGTACAGGAGTTACCAATGATCCACAGTACAGGAGTTACCTTTGCCCCAATGACCCACAGTACAGGAGTTACCATTGTCCCAATGACTCACAGTACAGGACTTACCAATGACCCACATTACAGGAGTAAACAATGACCCACAGTACTGAATTTACCAATGACCCACAGTACAGGAGTAACCAATGACCCACAGTACATGAGGTACATTTGCGCCAATTACCCACAATACTGGATTTATCATTGTCCCATAGACCAAAGTATAGGAGTTATCATTGTCCCAGTGACCCACAGTACAGGAGTTACCATTGTCCCAATGACCCACAGTACAGGAGTTACCATTGTCCCAATGACCCACAGTACAGGAGTTACCATTGTCCCAATGACCCACAGTACAGGAGTTACCATTGTCCCAAAGACCTACAGTACAGGAGTTACTATTGCCCCAATGATCGACAGTATAGGAGATGTCATTGTCCCAATGACCCACAGGACAGTCGTTACCATTGCCCCAATGACCCATATTACTGGATTACCATTGCCCAAATGACCCACATTACAGGAGTTGCCTTCGTTCCAATGACCCACAGTACAGGAGTTAAAATTGCCCCAATGACCCACAGTAAAGGAGTTACCAATGACCCACAGTACAGGAGTTACCTTTGCCCCAATGACCCACAGTACAGGAGTTACCATTTCCCCAATAACCCACAGTACAGGAGTTACCAATGACCCATAGTACAGGAGTTAACATTTCCCCAATAACCCACAGTACATGAGTTACCAATGACCCACAGTACTGGAGTTACCAATGCCGCAATCACCCACAGTACAGGAGATACCATTGCCCCAATAACCCACAGTACAGGGGTTACCAATGACCCACAGTACAGGAGTTAGCATCGCCCCAGTGACCAACAGTAAAGGCGTTACCAATGACCCACAGTACAGGAGTTACCAATTTCCCACAGTATAGGAGTTACCTTTGCCCCAATGACCCGCAGGACAGGAGTTACCAAGGACCCACAGAACAGGAGTTAACTTTGCCCCATGACCCACAGTACAGGGGTTACCATTGCGGCAATGACCCACAGTACAGCAGTTACCATTGCCCCAATGACCCACAGTACAGGAGTTACCAATGACCCACAGTACAGGATTCACCTTTGCCCCAATGACCCACAGTACAGGAGTTAACATTGCCCCAATGACCTACAGTACAGGAGTTACCAATGACCCACAGTACAGGAGTTACCATTGCCCCAGTGACCCACAGTACAGGAGTTACCAATGACCCACAGTACAGGAGTTACTTTTGCCCCAATGACCCACAGTACAGGAGTTACCAAGGACCCACATTACAGGAGTTAACTTTGTCCCAGTGACCCACAGTACAGGGGTTACCATTGCCCCAGTGACCCACAGTACAAGAGTTACCTTCGTCCAAAAGACACACAGTACAGGAGCTACCTTTGCCCCAATGACCCCCATTAAAGGAGTTACCATTTTCCCAATGACTCACAGTACACGAGTTACCATTGTCCCAGTGGCCCACAGTACATGAGCTAAAATTGTCCCAATGATCCGCAGTACAGGATTTACCAATGACCCACAGTACAGGAGTTACCTTTGCCCCAATGACCCACAGTACAGGACTTACCAATGACCCACATTACAGGAGTAAACAATGACCCACAGTACTGAATTTACCAATGACCCACAGTACAGGAGTAACCAATGACCCACAGTACATGAGGTACATTTGCGCCAATTACCCACAATACTGGATTTATCATTGTCCCATAGACCAAAGTATAGGAGTTATCATTGTCCCAATGACCCACAGTACAGGAGATACCATTGTCCCAATGACCCACAGTACAGGAGTTACCATTGCCCCAATGACCCATATTACTGCATTACCATTGCCCAAATGACCCACAGTACAGGCGTTACCTGCGTTCCAATGACCCACAGTACAGGAGTTAAAATTGCTCCAATGACCCACAGTAAAGGAGTTACCAATGACCCACAGTCCAGGAGTTACCTTTGCCCCAATGACCCACAGTACAGGAGTTACCATTTCCCCAATAACCCACAGTACAGGAGTTACCAATGACTCACAGTACAGGAGTTACCATTTCCCAAATAACCCACAGTATAGGAGTTACCACTGATCCACAGTACAGGAGTTACCATTTCCCCAATAACCCACAGTACAGGAGTTACCAATGGCCCACAGTACAGGAGTAACCTTTGCCCAAATGACCCACCATACAGGAGTTACCTTTGCCCCATTGACCCACAGTACAGGCATTACCATTTTCCCAATGATCCACAGTACAGGAGTTACCAATGACCCACAGTACAGGAGTTACCTTTGCCCCAATGACCCACAGTACAGGAGTTACCATTGTCCCAATGACTCACAGTACAGGACTTACCAATGACCCACATTACAGGAGTAAACAATGACCCACAGTACTGAATTTACCAATGACCCACAGTACAGGAGTAACCAATGACCCACAGTACATGAGGTACTTTTGCGCCAATTACCCACAATACTGGATTTATCATTGTCCCATAGACCAAAGTATAGGAGTTATCATTGTCCCAGTGACCCACAGTACAGGAGTTACCATTGTCCCAATGACCCACAGTACAGGAGTTACCATTGTCCCAATGACCCACAGTACAGGAGTTACCATTGTCCCAATGACCCACAGTACAGGAGTTACCATTGTCCCAAAGACCTACAGTACAGGAGTTACTATTGCCCCAATGATCGACAGTATAGGAGATGTCATTGTCCCAATGACCCACAGGACAGTCGTTACCATTGCCCCAATGACCCATATTACTGGATTACCATTGCCCAAATGACCCACATTACAGGAGTTGCCTTCGTTCCAATGACCCACAGTACAGGAGTTAAAATTGCCCCAATGACCCACAGTAAAGGAGTTACCAATGACCCACAGTACAGGAGTTACCTTTGCCCCAATGACCCACAGTACAGGAGTTACCATTTCCCCAATAACCCACAGTACAGGAGTTACCAATGACCCATAGTACAGGAGTTAACATTTCCCCAATAACCCACAGTACATGAGTTACCAATGACCCACAGTACTGGAGTTACCAATGCCGCAATCACCCACAGTACAGGAGATACCATTGTCCCAATGACCCACAGTACAGAAGTTACCAATTGACCCACAGTACAGCAGTTACCATTGTCCCAATGACCCACAGTACAGGAGTTACCATTGTCCCAATGACGCACAGTACAGGAGTTACCTTTGCCCCAATGACCCACAGTATAAGAGTTACCTATGACCCACAGTACAGGAGTTACCATTGCCCCAATGACCCACAGTACAGGAGATACCAATGACCCACATTACAGGAGTTACCGTTGCCCCAGTGACCCACAGTATAGGGGTTACCATTGCCCCAATGACCCACGGTACAGGAGTTACCGATGAACCACAGTACAGGAGTCACCTTTGCCCCAATGACCCACAGTACAGGAGTTAACATTGCCCCAATGACCTAAGGTAGAGGAGTTACCAATGAACCACTGTACAGGTGTTACCTTTGCCCCAATGACCCACAGTACAGGAGTTACCTTTGCCCCAGTGACCCACAGTACAGGAGTTACAAATGACCCACAGTACAGGAGTTAAATTTGCCCCAATGACACGTAGTACAGGATTTACCATTGTCCCAATGACCCACAGTACAGGAGTTACCATTGTTCCAGTGAACCACAGTGAGGAGTTACCAATGACCCACAGTACAGGAGTTACCTTTGCCCCAATGACCCAAAGTACAGGAGTTACCATTGTCCCAATGGCCCACAGTACATGAGTTACCATTGTCCCAATAACCCACAGTTCAGGGGTTACCAATGACCCACAGTACAGGAGTTAGCATTGCCCCAGTGACCAACAGTACAGGCGTTACCAATGACCCACAGTACAGGAGTTACCAATTACCCACAGTATAGGAGTTACCTTTGCCCCAGTGACCCGCAGGACAGGAGTTACAAAGGACCCACAGAACAGGAGTTACCTTTGCCCCCATGACCCACAGTACAGGGGTTAACATTGCGCCAATGATCCACAGTACAGCGGTTACCATTGCTCCAATGACCCACAGTACAGGAGTTACCAATGACCCACAGTACAGGATTCACCTTTGCCCCAATGACCCACAGTACAGGAGTTAACATTGCCCCAATGACCTACAGTTCAGGAGTTACCAATGACCCACTGTACAGGAATTACCTGTGCCCCAATGACGCACAGTACAGGAGTTACCAATTGATCCACAGTACAGGAGTTACCTTTGCCCCAATGACCCACAGTACAGGAGTTACCATTGCCCCAATGAGCCAGAGTAAAGGAGTTACCTTTGCCCCAATGACCCACAGTACAGGAGTTACCAATTGACCCACAGTACAGGAGTTACCATTGTCCCAATGACCCACAGAACAGGAGTTGCCTTTGCCCCAATGACCCACAGTAGAAGAGTTACCTATCACCCACAGTACAGGAGTTAGCAATGGCCCAATGACCCACAGTACAGGAGATACCAATGACCCACATTACAGGAGTTACCTTTGCCCCAGTGACCCACAGTACAGGAGTTACCAATGACCCACAGTAGAGGAGTTACCTTTGCGCCAATGACCCAAAGTACAGGAGTTACCATTGTCCCAATGGCCCACAGTACATGAGTTACCATTGCCCCAATAACCCACAGTACAGGGGTTACCAATGACCCACAGTACAGGAGTTACCATTGCCCCAGTGACCAACAGTACAGGAGTTACCAATGACCCACAGTACAGGAGTTACCAATTACCCACAGTATATGAGTTACCTTTGCCCCAATGACCGCCAGTAGAGGAGTTACCAAGGACCCACAGAACAGGATTTACCTTTGCCCCAATGACCCACAGTACAGGGGTTACCATTGCGCCAATGACCCACAGAACAGGAGTTACCATTGTCCAATAGACCCACAGTAGAGGAGCTACATTTGCCCCAATGACCTACAGTACAGGAGTTACCATTGTCCAAATGACTCACAGTACAGGAGTTACCATTGTCCCAGTGACCACAGTACATGAGCTAAAATTGTCCCAATGATCCGCAGCACAGGAGTTACCCATGACCCACAGTAGAGGAGTTACCTTTGCCCCAATGACCCATAGTACAGGAGTTACCATTGTCCCAATGACTCACAGTACAGGACTTACCAATGACCCACAGTACAGGAGTAACCAATGACCCACAGTACTGGATTTACCAATGACCCACAGTACAGGAGTTACCATTGCCCCAATGACCCACAGTACAGGAGTTACCATTGCCCCAATGAACAACAATACAGGAGTTACCAACGACCCACAGTACAGGAGTTACCATTGTCCCAATGACCCACAGTACAGGAGTTACCATTGTCCCAATGACCCACAGTACAGGAGTCACCTTTGCCCCAGTGACCCACAGTACAGTGTTTACCATTGCCTCAATGTCCCACAGTACAGGAGTTACCAATGACCCACATTAGAGGAGTCACCTTTGCCCCAATGATCCACAGTACAGGAGTTAACATTGCCATAAAGACGTACAGTACAGGAGACACCAATCACCACTGTACAGGTGTTACCTTTGCCCCAATGAGCCACAGTACATGAGTTACAATTGCCCCAATGACCCACAGAACAGGAGTTAACGTTGCCCCAATGACCCACAGAACAGGAGTTAACATTGCCCCAATGACCTACAGTACAGGAGTTACCAATGACCCACAGTACAGGAGTTACCTTTGCCCCAATGACCCACAGTACAGGAGTTACCATTGCCCCAGTCACCCACAGTACAGGAGTTACCAAGGTCCCAATGACCAACAATACAGGAGTTACCAATGACCCACAGTACAGGAGTTACAATTGCCTTAATGACCCACAGTACAGGAGTTAACATTGCCCCTATGACCTACAGTACAGGAGTTACCAATGACCCACAGTACAGGAGTTACCTTCGTTCCAATGACCCACAGTACAGGAGTTAACATTGCCCCAATGACCCACAGTACAGGAGATCCCTTTTCCCAGTGAACCACATCACAGGAGTTAGAATTGCCCCAATGACCCACAGTATAGGAGTTACCATTTCCCCAATGACCCACAGTACAGGAGTTTCCAAAGACCCATAGTACAGGAGTTACCTTTGCCCCAGTGACCCACAGTCCATGAGTTACCATCGCCCCAGTGACCCAGAGCAAAGGATTTACCAATGACCCACAGTACAGGAGTAACCTTTGCCCCAATGACCCACCATACAGGAGTTACATTTGCCCCAATGACCCACAGTACAGGAGTTACCAATGACCCACTGTACAGGAGTTACCAATGCCGCAATCACCCACAGTACAGGAGTTACCATTGTCCCAATGACCCAAAGTACAGGAGTTACCTTTGCCCAATGACCCACAGTACAGGGGTTACCAATAACCCACAGTACAGCAGTTAACATTGCCCCAAATAACCACAGTACAGGAGTTACCATTGTCCCAATGACCAAAGTACAGGAATTACCATTGCCCCAATGACCCACATTACAGGAGTTACCTTAGCCCCAATGACCCATAGTACAGGAGTTACCATTGTCCCAATGACTCACAGTAAAGGAGTTACCTTTGCCCCAATGACCCACAGTACAGGAGTTACCAATTGAACCACAGTACAGGAGTTACCATTGTCCCAGTGACCCACAGAACAGGAGTTACCATTGTCCCAATGATGCACAGTACAGGAGTTACCTTTGCCCCAATGACCCACAGTAGAAGAGTTACATATGACCCACAGTACAGGAGTTACCATTGCCCCAATGACCCACAGCACAGGAGATACCAATGACCCACATTACAGGAGTTATCTTTGCCCCAGTAACCCACAGTACAGGGGTTACCATTGCCCCAATGACCCACAGTACAGGAGTCACCTTTGCCCCAATGACCCACAGTACAGGCGTTAACATTGCCCCAAAGACTTACAGTAGAGGAGTTACCAATAACCCACTGTACAGGTGTTACCTTTTCCCCAGTGATCCACTGTACAGGAGTTACCTTTGCCCCAGTGACTCACAGTACAGGTGTTACAAATGACCCACAGTACAGGAGTTACCTTTGCCCCAATGACCCACAGTACAGGAGTTACCATTGTCCCAATGACCCACAATACAGGAGTTACCATTGACCCACAGTACAGGAGTTACCTTTGTCCCAATGACCCACAGTACAGGAGTTACCAATGACCCACAGTACAGGAGTTACCTTTGCCCCAATGACCCACAGTACAGGAGTTACCATTGTCCCAATGACTCACAGTACAGGACTTACCAATGACCCACATTACAGGAGTAAACAATGACCCACAGTACTGAATTTACCAATGACCCACAGTACAGGAGTAACCAATGACCCACAGTACATGAGGTACTTTTGCGCCAATTACCCACAATACTGGATTTATCATTGTCCCATAGACCAAAGTATAGGAGTTATCATTGTCCCAGTGACCCACAGTACAGGAGTTACCATTGTCCCAATGACCCACAGTACAGGAGTTACCATTGTCCCAATGACCCACAGTACAGGAGTTACCATTGTCCCAATGACCCACAGTACAGGAGTTACCATTGTCCCAAAGACCTACAGTACAGGAGTTACTATTGCCCCAATGATCGACAGTATAGGAGATGTCATTGTCCCAATGACCCACAGGACAGTCGTTACCATTGCCCCAATGACCCATATTACTGGATTACCATTGCCCAAATGACCCACATTACAGGAGTTGCCTTCGTTCCAATGACCCACAGTACAGGAGTTAAAATTGCCCCAATGACCCACAGTAAAGGAGTTACCAATGACCCACAGTACAGGAGTTACCTTTGCCCCAATGACCCACAGTACAGGAGTTACCATTTCCCCAATAACCCACAGTACAGGAGTTACCAATGACCCATAGTACAGGAGTTAACATTTCCCCAATAACCCACAGTACATGAGTTACCAATGACCCACAGTACTGGAGTTACCAATGCCGCAATCACCCACAGTACAGGAGATACCATTGTCCCAATGACCCACAGTACAGAAGTTACCAATTGACCCACAGTACAGCAGTTACCATTGTCCCAATGACCCACAGTACAGGAGTTACCATTGTCCCAATGACGCACAGTACAGGAGTTACCTTTGCCCCAATGACCCACAGTATAAGAGTTACCTATGACCCACAGTACAGGAGTTACCATTGCCCCAATGACCCACAGTACAGGAGATACCAATGACCCACATTACAGGAGTTACCGTTGCCCCAGTGACCCACAGTATAGGGGTTACCATTGCCCCAATGACCCACGGTACAGGAGTTACCGATGAACCACAGTACAGGAGTCACCTTTGCCCCAATGACCCACAGTACAGGAGTTAACATTGCCCCAATGACCTAAGGTAGAGGAGTTACCAATGAACCACTGTACAGGTGTTACCTTTGCCCCAATGACCCACAGTACAGGAGTTACCTTTGCCCCAGTGACCCACAGTACAGGAGTTACAAATGACCCACAGTACAGGAGTTAAATTTGCCCCAATGACACGTAGTACAGGATTTACCATTGTCCCAATGACCCACAGTACAGGAGTTACCATTGTTCCAGTGAACCACAGTGAGGAGTTACCAATGACCCACAGTACAGGAGTTACCTTTGCCCCAATGACCCAAAGTACAGGAGTTACCATTGTCCCAATGGCCCACAGTACATGAGTT
This sequence comes from Carcharodon carcharias, assembly GCF_017639515.1. Taxonomy (NCBI): domain Eukaryota; kingdom Metazoa; phylum Chordata; class Chondrichthyes; order Lamniformes; family Lamnidae; genus Carcharodon; species Carcharodon carcharias. The sequence goes on along the minus strand of NC_054472.1, from coordinate 197,012,874 downwards.
ACCATTGTCCCAATAACCCACAGTTCAGGGGTTACCAATGACCCACAGTACAGGAGTTAGCATTGCCCCAGTGACCAACAGTACAGGCGTTACCAATGACCCACAGTACAGGAGTTACCAATTACCCACAGTATAGGAGTTACCTTTGCCCCAGTGACCCGCAGGACAGGAGTTACAAAGGACCCACAGAACAGGAGTTACCTTTGCCCCCATGACCCACAGTACAGGGGTTAACATTGCGCCAATGATCCACAGTACAGCGGTTACCATTGCTCCAATGACCCACAGTACAGGAGTTACCAATGACCCACAGTACAGGATTCACCTTTGCCCCAATGACCCACAGTACAGGAGTTAACATTGCCCCAATGACCTACAGTTCAGGAGTTACCAATGACCCACTGTACAGGAATTACCTGTGCCCCAATGACGCACAGTACAGGAGTTACCAATTGATCCACAGTACAGGAGTTACCTTTGCCCCAATGACCCACAGTACAGGAGTTACCATTGCCCCAATGAGCCAGAGTAAAGGAGTTACCTTTGCCCCAATGACCCACAGTACAGGAGTTACCAATTGACCCACAGTACAGGAGTTACCATTGTCCCAATGACCCACAGAACAGGAGTTGCCTTTGCCCCAATGACCCACAGTAGAAGAGTTACCTATCACCCACAGTACAGGAGTTAGCAATGGCCCAATGACCCACAGTACAGGAGATACCAATGACCCACATTACAGGAGTTACCTTTGCCCCAGTGACCCACAGTACAGGAGTTACCAATGACCCACAGTAGAGGAGTTACCTTTGCGCCAATGACCCAAAGTACAGGAGTTACCATTGTCCCAATGGCCCACAGTACATGAGTTACCATTGCCCCAATAACCCACAGTACAGGGGTTACCAATGACCCACAGTACAGGAGTTACCATTGCCCCAGTGACCAACAGTACAGGAGTTACCAATGACCCACAGTACAGGAGTTACCAATTACCCACAGTATATGAGTTACCTTTGCCCCAATGACCGCCAGTAGAGGAGTTACCAAGGACCCACAGAACAGGATTTACCTTTGCCCCAATGACCCACAGTACAGGGGTTACCATTGCGCCAATGACCCACAGAACAGGAGTTACCATTGTCCAATAGACCCACAGTAGAGGAGCTACATTTGCCCCAATGACCTACAGTACAGGAGTTACCATTGTCCAAATGACTCACAGTACAGGAGTTACCATTGTCCCAGTGACCACAGTACATGAGCTAAAATTGTCCCAATGATCCGCAGCACAGGAGTTACCCATGACCCACAGTAGAGGAGTTACCTTTGCCCCAATGACCCATAGTACAGGAGTTACCATTGTCCCAATGACTCACAGTACAGGACTTACCAATGACCCACAGTACAGGAGTAACCAATGACCCACAGTACTGGATTTACCAATCACCCACAGTACAGGAGTTACCATTGCCCCAATGAACAACAATACAGGAGTTACCAATGACCCACAGTACAGGAGTTACCATTGTCCCAATGACCCACAGTACAGGAGTTACCATTGTCCCAATGACCCACAGTACAGGAGTCACCTTTGCCCCAGTGACCCACAGTACAGTGTTTACCATTGCCTCAATGTCCCACAGTACAGGAGTTACCAATGACCCACATTAGAGGAGTCACCTTTGCCCCAATGATCCACAGTACAGGAGTTAACATTGCCATAAAGACGTACAGTACAGGAGACACCAATCACCACTGTACAGGTGTTACCTTTGCCCCAATGAGCCACAGTACATGAGTTACAATTGCCCCAATGACCCACAGAACAGGAGTTAACGTTGCCCCAATGACCCACAGAACAGGAGTTAACATTGCCCCAATGACCTACAGTACAGGAGTTACCAATGACCCACAGTACAGGAGTTACCTTTGCCCCAATGACCCACAGTACAGGAGTTACCATTGCCCCAGTCACCCACAGTACAGGAGTTACCAAGGTCCCAATGACCAACAATACAGGAGTTACCAATGACCCACAGTACAGGAGTTACAATTGCCTTAATGACCCACAGTACAGGAGTTAACATTGCCCCTATGACCTACAGTACAGGAGTTACCAATGACCCACAGTACAGGAGTTACCTTCGTTCCAATGACCCACAGTACAGGAGTTAACATTGCCCCAATGACCCACAGTACAGGAGATCCCTTTTCCCAGTGAACCACATCACAGGAGTTAGAATTGCCCCAATGACCCACAGTATAGGAGTTACCATTTCCCCAATGACCCACAGTACAGGAGTTTCCAAAGACCCATAGTACAGGAGTTACCTTTGCCCCAGTGACCCACAGTCCATGAGTTACCATCGCCCCAGTGACCCAGAGCAAAGGATTTACCAATGACCCACAGTACAGGAGTAACCTTTGCCCCAATGACCCACCATACAGGAGTTACATTTGCCCCAATGACCCACAGTACAGGAGTTACCAATGACCCACTGTACAGGAGTTACCAATGCCGCAATCACCCACAGTACAGGAGTTACCATTGTCCCAATGACCCAAAGTACAGGAGTTACCTTTGCCCAATGACCCACAGTACAGGGGTTACCAATAACCCACAGTACAGCAGTTAACATTGCCCCAAATAACCACAGTACAGGAGTTACCATTGTCCCAATGACCAAAGTACAGGAATTACCATTGCCCCAATGACCCACATTACAGGAGTTACCTTAGCCCCAATGACCCATAGTACAGGAGTTACCATTGTCCCAATGACTCACAGTAAAGGAGTTACCTTTGCCCCAATGACCCACAGTACAGGAGTTACCAATTGAACCACAGTACAGGAGTTACCATTGTCCCAGTGACCCACAGAACAGGAGTTACCATTGTCCCAATGATGCACAGTACAGGAGTTACCTTTGCCCCAATGACCCACAGTAGAAGAGTTACATATGACCCACAGTACAGGAGTTACCATTGCCCCAATGACCCACAGCACAGGAGATACCAATGACCCACATTACAGGAGTTATCTTTGCCCCAGTAACCCACAGTACAGGGGTTACCATTGCCCCAATGACCCACAGTACAGGAGTCACCTTTGCCCCAATGACCCACAGTACAGGCGTTAACATTGCCCCAAAGACTTACAGTAGAGGAGTTACCAATAACCCACTGTACAGGTGTTACCTTTTCCCCAGTGATCCACTGTACAGGAGTTACCTTTGCCCCAGTGACTCACAGTACAGGTGTTACAAATGACCCACAGTACAGGAGTTACCTTTGCCCCAATGACCCACAGTACAGGAGTTACCATTGTCCCAATGACCCACAATACAGGAGTTACCATTGACCCACAGTACAGGAGTTACCTTTGTCCCAATGACCCACAGTACAGGAGTTACCAATGACCCACAGTACAGGAGTTACCTTTGCCCCAATGACCCACAGTACAGGAGTTACCATTGTCCCAATGACTCACAGTACAGGACTTACCAATGACCCACATTACAGGAGTAAACAATGACCCACAGTACTGAATTTACCAATGACCCACAGTACAGGAGTAACCAATGACCCACAGTACATGAGGTACTTTTGCGCCAATTACCCACAATACTGGATTTATCATTGTCCCATAGACCAAAGTATAGGAGTTATCATTGTCCCAGTGACCCACAGTACAGGAGTTACCATTGTCCCAATGACCCACAGTACAGGAGTTACCATTGCCCCAATGACCCATATTACTGCATTACCATTGCCCAAATGACCCACAGTACAGGCGTTACCTGCGTTCCAATGACCCACAGTACAGGAGTTAAAATTGCTCCAATGACCCACAGTAAAGGAGTTACCAATGACCCACAGTCCAGGAGTTACCTTTGCCCCAATGACCCACAGTACAGGAGTTACCATTTCCCCAATAACCCACAGTACAGGAGTTACCAATGACTCACAGTACAGGAGTTACCATTTCCCAAATAACCCACAGTATAGGAGTTACCACTGATCCACAGTACAGGAGTTACCATTTCCCCAATAACCCACAGTACAGGAGTTACCAATGGCCCACAGTACAGGAGTAACCTTTGCCCAAATGACCCACCATACAGGAGTTACCTTTGCCCCATTGACCCACAGTACAGGCATTACCATTTTCCCAATGATCCACAGTACAGGAGTTACCAATGACCCACAGTACAGGAGTTACCTTTGCCCCAATGACCCACAGTACAGGAGTTACCATTGTCCCAATGACTCACAGTACAGGACTTACCAATGACCCACATTACAGGAGTAAACAATGACCCACAGTACTGAATTTACCAATGACCCACAGTACAGGAGTAACCAATGACCCACAGTACATGAGGTACTTTTGCGCCAATTACCCACAATACTGGATTTATCATTGTCCCATAGACCAAAGTATAGGAGTTATCATTGTCCCAGTGACCCACAGTACAGGAGTTACCATTGTCCCAATGACCCACAGTACAGGAGTTACCATTGTCCCAATGACCCACAGTACAGGAGTTACCATTGTCCCAATGACCCACAGTACAGGAGTTACCATTGTCCCAAAGACCTACAGTACAGGAGTTACTATTGCCCCAATGATCGACAGTATAGGAGATGTCATTGTCCCAATGACCCACAGGACAGTCGTTACCATTGCCCCAATGACCCATATTACTGGATTACCATTGCCCAAATGACCCACATTACAGGAGTTGCCTTCGTTCCAATGACCCACAGTACAGGAGTTAAAATTGCCCCAATGACCCACAGTAAAGGAGTTACCAATGACCCACAGTACAGGAGTTACCTTTGCCCCAATGACCCACAGTACAGGAGTTACCATTTCCCCAATAACCCACAGTACAGGAGTTACCAATGACCCATAGTACAGGAGTTAACATTTCCCCAATAACCCACAGTACATGAGTTACCAATGACCCACAGTACTGGAGTTACCAATGCCGCAATCACCCACAGTACAGGAGATACCATTGTCCCAATGACCCACAGTACAGGAGTTACCAATTGACCCACAGTACAGCAGTTACCATTGTCCCAATGACCCACAGTACAGGAGTTACCATTGTCCCAATGACGCACAGTACAGGAGTTACCTTTGCCCCAATGACCCACAGTATAAGAGTTACCTATGACCCACAGTACAGGAGTTACCATTGCCCCAATGACCCACAGTACAGGAGATACCAATGACCCACATTACAGGAGTTACCGTTGCCCCAGTGACCCACAGTATAGGGGTTACCATTGCCCCAATGACCCACGGTACAGGAGTTACCGATGAACCACAGTACAGGAGTCACCTTTGCCCCAATGACCCACAGTACAGGAGTTAACATTGCCCCAATGACCTAAGGTAGAGGAGTTACCAATGAACCACTGTACAGGTGTTACCTTTGCCCCAATGACCCACAGTACAGGAGTTACCTTTGCCCCAGTGACCCACAGTACAGGAGTTACAAATGACCCACAGTACAGGAGTTAAATTTGCCCCAATGACACGTAGTACAGGATTTACCATTGTCCCAATGACCCACAGTACAGGAGTTACCATTGTTCCAGTGAACCACAGTGAGGAGTTACCAATGACCCACAGTACAGGAGTTACCTTTGCCCCAATGACCCAAAGTACAGGAGTTACCATTGTCCCAATGGCCCACAGTACATGAGTTACCATTGTCCCAATAACCCACAGTTCAGGGGTTACCAATGACCCACAGTACAGGAGTTAGCATTGCCCCAGTGACCAACAGTACAGGCGTTACCAATGACCCACAGTACAGGAGTTACCAATTACCCACAGTATAGGAGTTACCTTTGCCCCAGTGACCCGCAGGACAGGAGTTACAAAGGACCCACAGAACAGGAGTTACCTTTGCCCCCATGACCCACAGTACAGGGGTTAACATTGCGCCAATGATCCACAGTACAGCGGTTACCATTGCTCCAATGACCCACAGTACAGGAGTTACCAATGACCCACAGTACAGGATTCACCTTTGCCCCAATGACCCACAGTACAGGAGTTAACATTGCCCCAATGACCTACAGTTCAGGAGTTACCAATGACCCACTGTACAGGAATTACCTGTGCCCCAATGACGCACAGTACAGGAGTTACCAATTGATCCACAGTACAGGAGTTACCTTTGCCCCAATGACCCACAGTACAGGAGTTACCATTGCCCCAATGAGCCAGAGTAAAGGAGTTACCTTTGCCCCAATGACCCACAGTACAGGAGTTACCAATTGACCCACAGTACAGGAGTTACCATTGTCCCAATGACCCACAGAACAGGAGTTGCCTTTGCCCCAATGACCCACAGTAGAAGAGTTACCTATCACCCACAGTACAGGAGTTAGCAATGGCCCAATGACCCACAGTACAGGAGATACCAATGACCCACATTACAGGAGTTACCTTTGCCCCAGTGACCCACAGTACAGGAGTTACCAATGACCCACAGTAGAGGAGTTACCTTTGCGCCAATGACCCAAAGTACAGGAGTTACCATTGTCCCAATGGCCCACAGTACATGAGTTACCATTGCCCCAATAACCCACAGTACAGGGGTTACCAATGACCCACAGTACAGGAGTTACCATTGCCCCAGTGACCAACAGTACAGGAGTTACCAATGACCCACAGTACAGGAGTTACCAATTACCCACAGTATATGAGTTACCTTTGCCCCAATGACCGCCAGTAGAGGAGTTACCAAGGACCCACAGAACAGGATTTACCTTTGCCCCAATGACCCACAGTACAGGGGTTACCATTGCGCCAATGACCCACAGAACAGGAGTTACCATTGTCCAATAGACCCACAGTAGAGGAGCTACATTTGCCCCAATGACCTACAGTACAGGAGTTACCATTGTCCAAATGACTCACAGTACAGGAGTTACCATTGTCCCAGTGACCACAGTACATGAGCTAAAATTGTCCCAATGATCCGCAGCACAGGAGTTACCCATGACCCACAGTAGAGGAGTTACCTTTGCCCCAATGACCCATAGTACAGGAGTTACCATTGTCCCAATGACTCACAGTACAGGACTTACCAATGACCCACAGTACAGGAGTAACCAATGACCCACAGTACTGGATTTACCAATCACCCACAGTACAGGAGTTACCATTGCCCCAATGAACAACAATACAGGAGTTACCAATGACCCACAGTACAGGAGTTACCATTGTCCCAATGACCCACAGTACAGGAGTTACCATTGTCCCAATGACCCACAGTACAGGAGTCACCTTTGCCCCAGTGACCCACAGTACAGTGTTTACCATTGCCTCAATGTCCCACAGTACAGGAGTTACCAATGACCCACATTAGAGGAGTCACCTTTGCCCCAATGATCCACAGTACAGGAGTTAACATTGCCATAAAGACGTACAGTACAGGAGACACCAATCACCACTGTACAGGTGTTACCTTTGCCCCAATGAGCCACAGTACATGAGTTACAATTGCCCCAATGACCCACAGAACAGGAGTTAACGTTGCCCCAATGACCCACAGAACAGGAGTTAACATTGCCCCAATGACCTACAGTACAGGAGTTACCAATGACCCACAGTACAGGAGTTACCTTTGCCCCAATGACCCACAGTACAGGAGTTACCATTGCCCCAGTCACCCACAGTACAGGAGTTACCAAGGTCCCAATGACCAACAATACAGGAGTTACCAATGACCCACAGTACAGGAGTTACAATTGCCTTAATGACCCACAGTACAGGAGTTAACATTGCCCCTATGACCTACAGTACAGGAGTTACCAATGACCCACAGTACAGGAGTTACCTTCGTTCCAATGACCCACAGTACAGGAGTTAACATTGCCCCAATGACCCACAGTACAGGAGATCCCTTTTCCCAGTGAACCACATCACAGGAGTTAGAATTGCCCCAATGACCCACAGTATAGGAGTTACCATTTCCCCAATGACCCACAGTACAGGAGTTTCCAAAGACCCATAGTACAGGAGTTACCTTTGCCCCAGTGACCCACAGTCCATGAGTTACCATCGCCCCAGTGACCCAGAGCAAAGGATTTACCAATGACCCACAGTACAGGAGTAACCTTTGCCCCAATGACCCACCATACAGGAGTTACATTTGCCCCAATGACCCACAGTACAGGAGTTACCAATGACCCACTGTACAGGAGTTACCAATGCCGCAATCACCCACAGTACAGGAGTTACCATTGTCCCAATGACCCAAAGTACAGGAGTTACCTTTGCCCAATGACCCACAGTACAGGGGTTACCAATAACCCACAGTACAGCAGTTAACATTGCCCCAAATAACCACAGTACAGGAGTTACCATTGTCCCAATGACCAAAGTACAGGAATTACCATTGCCCCAATGACCCACATTACAGGAGTTACCTTAGCCCCAATGACCCATAGTACAGGAGTTACCATTGTCCCAATGACTCACAGTAAAGGAGTTACCTTTGCCCCAATGACCCACAGTACAGGAGTTACCAATTGAACCACAGTACAGGAGTTACCATTGTCCCAGTGACCCACAGAACAGGAGTTACCATTGTCCCAATGATGCACAGTACAGGAGTTACCTTTGCCCCAATGACCCACAGTAGAAGAGTTACATATGACCCACAGTACAGGAGTTACCATTGCCCCAATGACCCACAGCACAGGAGATACCAATGACCCACATTACAGGAGTTATCTTTGCCCCAGTAACCCACAGTACAGGGGTTACCATTGCCCCAATGACCCACAGTACAGGAGTCACCTTTGCCCCAATGACCCACAGTACAGGCGTTAACATTGCCCCAAAGACTTACAGTAGAGGAGTTACCAATAACCCACTGTACAGGTGTTACCTTTTCCCCAGTGATCCACTGTACAGGAGTTACCTTTGCCCCAGTGACTCACAGTACAGGTGTTACAAATGACCCACAGTACAGGAGTTACCTTTGCCCCAATGACCCACAGTACAGGAGTTACCATTGTCCCAATGACCCACAATACAGGAGTTACCATTGACCCACAGTACAGGAGTTACCTTTGTCCCAATGACCCACAGTACAGGAGTTACCAATGACCCACAGTACAGGAGTTACCTTTGCCCCAATGACCCACAGTACAGGAGTTACCATTGTCCCAATGACTCACAGTACAGGACTTACCAATGACCCACATTACAGGAGTAAACAATGACCCACAGTACTGAATTTACCAATGACCCACAGTACAGGAGTAACCAATGACCCACAGTACATGAGGTACTTTTGCGCCAATTACCCACAATACTGGATTTATCATTGTCCCATAGACCAAAGTATAGGAGTTATCATTGTCCCAGTGACCCACAGTACAGGAGTTACCATTGTCCCAATGACCCACAGTACAGGAGTTACCATTGCCCCAATGACCCATATTACTGCATTACCATTGCCCAAATGACCCACAGTACAGGCGTTACCTGCGTTCCAATGACCCACAGTACAGGAGTTAAAATTGCTCCAATGACCCACAGTAAAGGAGTTACCAATGACCCACAGTCCAGGAGTTACCTTTGCCCCAATGACCCACAGTACAGGAGTTACCATTTCCCCAATAACCCACAGTACAGGAGTTACCAATGACTCACAGTACAGGAGTTACCATTTCCCAAATAACCCACAGTATAGGAGTTACCACTGATCCACAGTACAGGAGTTACCATTTCCCCAATAACCCACAGTACAGGAGTTACCAATGGCCCACAGTACAGGAGTAACCTTTGCCCAAATGACCCACCATACAGGAGTTACCTTTGCCCCATTGACCCACAGTACAGGCATTACCATTTTCCCAATGATCCACAGTACAGGAGTTACCAATGACCCACAGTACAGGAGTTACCTTTGCCCCAATGACCCACAGTACAGGAGTTACCATTGTCCCAATGACTCACAGTACAGGACTTACCAATGACCCACATTACAGGAGTAAACAATGACCCACAGTACTGAATTTACCAATGACCCACAGTACAGGAGTAACCAATGACCCACAGTACATGAGGTACTTTTGCGCCAATTACCCACAATACTGGATTTATCATTGTCCCATAGACCAAAGTATAGGAGTTATCATTGTCCCAGTGACCCACAGTACAGGAGTTACCATTGTCCCAATGACCCACAGTACAGGAGTTACCATTGTCCCAATGACCCACAGTACAGGAGTTACCATTGTCCCAATGACCCACAGTACAGGAGTTACCATTGTCCCAAAGACCTACAGTACAGGAGTTACTATTGCCCCAATGATCGACAGTATAGGAGATGTCATTGTCCCAATGACCCACAGGACAGTCGTTACCATTGCCCCAATGACCCATATTACTGGATTACCATTGCCCAAATGACCCACATTACAGGAGTTGCCTTCGTTCCAATGACCCACAGTACAGGAGTTAAAATTGCCCCAATGACCCACAGTAAAGGAGTTACCAATGACCCACAGTACAGGAGTTACCTTTGCCCCAATGACCCACAGTACAGGAGTTACCATTTCCCCAATAACCCACAGTACAGGAGTTACCAATGACCCATAGTACAGGAGTTAACATTTCCCCAATAACCCACAGTACATGAGTTACCAATGACCCACAGTACTGGAGTTACCAATGCCGCAATCACCCACAGTACAGGAGATACCATTGTCCCAATGACCCACAGTACAGGAGTTACCAATTGACCCACAGTACAGCAGTTACCATTGTCCCAATGACCCACAGTACAGGAGTTACCATTGTCCCAATGACGCACAGTACAGGAGTTACCTTTGCCCCAATGACCCACAGTATAAGAGTTACCTATGACCCACAGTACAGGAGTTACCATTGCCCCAATGACCCACAGTACAGGAGATACCAATGACCCACATTACAGGAGTTACCGTTGCCCCAGTGACCCACAGTATAGGGGTTACCATTGCCCCAATGACCCACGGTACAGGAGTTACCGATGAACCACAGTACAGGAGTCACCTTTGCCCCAATGACCCACAGTACAGGAGTTAACATTGCCCCAATGACCTAAGGTAGAGGAGTTACCAATGAACCACTGTACAGGTGTTACCTTTGCCCCAATGACCCACAGTACAGGAGTTACCTTTGCCCCAGTGACCCACAGTACAGGAGTTACAAATGACCCACAGTACAGGAGTTAAATTTGCCCCAATGACACGTAGTACAGGATTTACCATTGTCCCAATGACCCACAGTACAGGAGTTACCATTGTTCCAGTGAACCACAGTGAGGAGTTACCAATGACCCACAGTACAGGAGTTACCTTTGCCCCAATGACCCAAAGTACAGGAGTTACCATTGTCCCAATGGCCCACAGTACATGAGTTACCATTGTCCCAATAACCCACAGTTCAGGGGTTACCAATGACCCACAGTACAGGAGTTAGCATTGCCCCAGTGACCAACAGTACAGGCGTTACCAATGACCCACAGTACAGGAGTTACCAATTACCCACAGTATAGGAGTTACCTTTGCCCCAGTGACCCGCAGGACAGGAGTTACAAAGGACCCACAGAACAGGAGTTACCTTTGCCCCCATGACCCACAGTACAGGGGTTAACATTGCGCCAATGATCCACAGTACAGCGGTTACCATTGCTCCAATGACCCACAGTACAGGAGTTACCAATGACCCACAGTACAGGATTCACCTTTGCCCCAATGACCCACAGTACAGGAGTTAACATTGCCCCAATGACCTACAGTTCAGGAGTTACCAATGACCCACTGTACAGGAATTACCTGTGCCCCAATGACGCACAGTACAGGAGTTACCAATTGATCCACAGTACAGGAGTTACCTTTGCCCCAATGACCCACAGTACAGGAGTTACCATTGCCCCAATGAGCCAGAGTAAAGGAGTTACCTTTGCTCCAATGACCCACAGTACAGGAGTTACCAATTGACCCACAGTACAGGAGTTACCATTGTCCCAATGACCCACAGAACAGGAGTTGCCTTTGCCCAAATGACCCACAGTAGAAGAGTTACCTATCACCCACAGTACAGGAGTTAGCAATGGCCCAATGACCCACAGTACAGGAGATACCAATGACCCACATTACAGGAGTTACCTTTGCCCCAGTGACCCACAGTACAGGAGTTACCAATGACCCACAGTAGAGGAGTTACCTTTGCGCCAATGACCCAAAGTACAGGAGTTACCATTGTCCCAATGGCCCACAGTACATGAGTTACCATTGCCCCAATAACCCACAGTACAGGGGTTACCAATGACCCACAGTACAGGAGTTACCATTGCCCCAGTGACCAACAGTACAGGAGTTACCAATGACCCACAGTACAGGAGTTACCAATTACCCACAGTATATGAGTTACCTTTGCCCCAATGACCGCCAGTAGAGGAGTTACCAAGGACCCACAGAACAGGATTTACCTTTGCCCCAATGACCCACAGTACAGGGGTTACCATTGCGCCAATGACCCACAGAACAGGAGTTACCATTGTCCAATAGACCCACAGTAGAGGAGCTACATTTGCCCCAATGACCTACAGTACAGGAGTTACCATTGTCCAAATGACTCACAGTACAGGAGTTACCATTGTCCCAGTGACCACAGTACATGAGCTAAAATTGTCCCAATGATCCGCAGCACAGGAGTTACCCATGACCCACAGTAGAGGAGTTACCTTTGCCCCAATGACCCATAGTACAGGAGTTACCATTGTCCCAATGACTCACAGTACAGGACTTACCAATGACCCACAGTACAGGAGTAACCAATGACCCACAGTACTGGATTTACCAATGACCCACAGTACAGGAGTTACCATTGTCCCAATGACCCACAGTACAGGAGTTACCATTGTCCCAATGACCCACAGTACAGGAGTCACCTTTGCCCCAGTGACCCACAGTACAGTGTTTACCATTGCCTCAATGTCCCACAGTACAGGAGTTACCAATGACCCACATTAGAGGAGTCACCTTTGCCCCAATGATCCACAGTACAGGAGTTAACATTGCCATAAAGACGTACAGTACAGGAGACACCAATCACCACTGTACAGGTGTTACCTTTGCCCCAATGAGCCACAGTACATGAGTTACAATTGCCCCAATGACCCACAGAACAGGAGTTAACGTTGCCCCAATGACCCACAGAACAGGAGTTAACATTGCCCCAATGACCTACAGTACAGGAGTTACCAATGACCCACAGTACAGGAGTTACCTTTGCCCCAATGACCCACAGTACAGGAGTTACCATTGCCCCAGTCACCCACAGTACAGGAGTTACCAAGGTCCCAATGACCAACAATACAGGAGTTACCAATGACCCACAGTACAGGAGTTACAATTGCCTTAATGACCCACAGTACAGGAGTTAACATTGCCCCTATGACCTACAGTACAGGAGTTACCAATGACCCACAGTACAGGAGTTACCTTCGTTCCAATGACCCACAGTACAGGAGTTAACATTGCCCCAATGACCCACAGTACAGGAGATCCCTTTTCCCAGTGAACCACATCACAGGAGTTAGAATTGCCCCAATGACCCACAGTATAGGAGTTACCATTTCCCCAATGACCCACAGTACAGGCGTTTCCAAAGACCCATAGTACAGGAGTTACCTTTGCCCCAGTGACCCACAGTCCATGAGTTACCATCGCCCCAGTGACCCAGAGCAAAGGATTTACCAATGACCCACAGTACAGGAGTAACCTTTGCCCCAATGACCCACCATACAGGAGTTACATTTGCCCCAATGACCCACAGTACAGGAGTTACCAATGACCCACTGTACAGGAGTTACCAATGCCGCAATCACCCACAGTACAGGAGTTACCATTGTCCCAATGACCCAAAGTACAGGAGTTACCTTTGCCCAATGACCCACAGTACAGGGGTTACCAATAACCCACAGTACAGCAGTTAACATTGCCCCAAATAACCACAGTACAGGAGTTACCATTGTCCCAATGACCAAAGTACAGGAATTACCATTGCCCCAATGACCCACATTACAGGAGTTACCTTAGCCCCAATGACCCATAGTACAGGAGTTACCATTGTCCCAATGACTCACAGTAAAGGAGTTACCTTTGCCCCAATGACCCACAGTACAGGAGTTACCAATTGAACCACAGTACAGGAGTTACCATTGTCCCAGTGACCCACAGAACAGGAGTTACCATTGTCCCAATGATGCACAGTACAGGAGTTACCTTTGCCCCAATGACCCACAGTAGAAGAGTTACATATGACCCACAGTACAGGAGTTACCATTGCCCCAATGACCCACAGCACAGGAGATACCAATGACCCACATTACAGGAGTTATCTTTGCCCCAGTAACCCACAGTACAGGGGTTACCATTGCCCCAATGACCCACAGTACAGGAGTCACCTTTGCCCCAATGACCCACAGTACAGGCGTTAACATTGCCCCAAAGACTTACAGTAGAGGAGTTACCAATAACCCACTGTACAGGTGTTACCTTTTCCCCAGTGATCCACTGTACAGGAGTTACCTTTGCCCCAGTGACTCACAGTACAGGTGTTACAAATGACCCACAGTACAGGAGTTACCTTTGCCCCAATGACCCACAGTACAGGAGTTACCATTGTCCCAATGACCCACAATACAGGAGTTACCATTGACCCACAGTACAGGAGTTACCTTTGTCCCAATGACCCACAGTACAGGAGTTACCAATGACCCACAGTACAGGAGTTACCTTTGCCCCAATGACCCAAAGTACAGGAGTTACCATTGTCCCAATGGCCCACAGTACATGAGTTACCATTGCCCCAGTAAACCACAGTACAGAGGTTACCACTGACCCACTGTACAGGAGTTACCTTTGCCCCAGTGACCAACAGTACAGGAGTTACCAATGACTCACAGTGTAGGTGTTACCAATTACCCACGGTATAGGAGTTACCTTTGCCCCAATGACCCACAGTACAGGGGTTACCATTGCGCCAATGACCCACAGAACAGGAGTTACCATTGTCCAATAGACCCACAGTAGAGGAGCTACATTTGCCCCAATGACCTACAGTACAGGAGTTACCATTGTCCAAATGACTCACAGTACAGGAGTTACCATTGTCCCAGTGACCACAGTACATGAGCTAAAATTGTCCCAATGATCCGCAGCACAGGAGTTACCCATGACCCACAGTAGAGGAGTTACCTTTGCCCCAATGACCCATAGTACAGGAGTTACCATTGTCCCAATGACTCACAGTACAGGACTTACCAATGACCCACAGTACAGGAGTAACCAATGACCCACAGTACTGGATTTACCAATGACCCACAGTACAGGAGTTACCATTGTCCCAATGACCCACAGTACAGGAGTTACCATTGTCCCAATGACCCACAGTACAGGAGTCACCTTTGCCCCAGTGACCCACAGTACAGTGTTTACCATTGCCTCAATGTCCCACAGTACAGGAGTTACCAATGACCCACATTAGAGGAGTCACCTTTGCCCCAATGATCCACAGTACAGGAGTTAACATTGCCATAAAGACGTACAGTACAGGAGACACCAATCACCACTGTACAGGTGTTACCTTTGCCCCAATGAGCCACAGTACATGAGTTACAATTGCCCCAATGACCCACAGAACAGGAGTTAACGTTGCCCCAATGACCCACAGAACAGGAGTTAACATTGCCCCAATGACCTACAGTACAGGAGTTACCAATGACCCACAGTACAGGAGTTACCTTTGCCCCAATGACCCACAGTACAGGAGTTACCATTGCCCCAGTCACCCACAGTACAGGAGTTACCAAGGTCCCAATGACCAACAATACAGGAGTTACCAATGACCCACAGTACAGGAGTTACAATTGCCTTAATGACCCACAGTACAGGAGTTAACATTGCCCCTATGACCTACAGTACAGGAGTTACCAATGACCCACAGTACAGGAGTTACCTTCGTTCCAATGACCCACAGTACAGGAGTTAACATTGCCCCAATGACCCACAGTACAGGAGATCCCTTTTCCCAGTGAACCACATCACAGGAGTTAGAATTGCCCCAATGACCCACAGTATAGGAGTTACCATTTCCCCAATGACCCACAGTACAGGCGTTTCCAAAGACCCATAGTACAGGAGTTACCTTTGCCCCAGTGACCCACAGTCCATGAGTTACCATCGCCCCAGTGACCCAGAGCAAAGGATTTACCAATGACCCACAGTACAGGAGTAACCTTTGCCCCAATGACCCACCATACAGGAGTTACATTTGCCCCAATGACCCACAGTACAGGAGTTACCAATGACCCACTGTACAGGAGTTACCAATGCCGCAATCACCCACAGTACAGGAGTTACCATTGTCCCAATGACCCAAAGTACAGGAGTTACCTTTGCCCAATGACCCACAGTACAGGGGTTACCAATAACCCACAGTACAGCAGTTAACATTGCCCCAAATAACCACAGTACAGGAGTTACCATTGTCCCAATGACCAAAGTACAGGAATTACCATTGCCCCAATGACCCACATTACAGGAGTTACCTTAGCCCCAATGACCCATAGTACAGGAGTTACCATTGTCCCAATGACTCACAGTAAAGGAGTTACCTTTGCCCCAATGACCCACAGTACAGGAGTTACCAATTGAACCACAGTACAGGAGTTACCATTGTCCCAGTGACCCACAGAACAGGAGTTACCATTGTCCCAATGATGCACAGTACAGGAGTTACCTTTGCCCCAATGACCCACAGTAGAAGAGTTACATATGACCCACAGTACAGGAGTTACCATTGCCCCAATGACCCACAGCACAGGAGATACCAATGACCCACATTACAGGAGTTATCTTTGCCCCAGTAACCCACAGTACAGGGGTTACCATTGCCCCAATGACCCACAGTACAGGAGTCACCTTTGCCCCAATGACCCACAGTACAGGCGTTAACATTGCCCCAAAGACTTACAGTAGAGGAGTTACCAATAACCCACTGTACAGGTGTTACCTTTTCCCCAGTGATCCACTGTACAGGAGTTACCTTTGCCCCAGTGACTCACAGTACAGGTGTT
Source organism: Carcharodon carcharias (assembly GCF_017639515.1). Lineage (NCBI taxonomy): Eukaryota > Metazoa > Chordata > Chondrichthyes > Lamniformes > Lamnidae > Carcharodon > Carcharodon carcharias. The sequence goes on along the minus strand of NC_054472.1, from coordinate 196,995,697 downwards.
ACAAATGACCCACAGTACAGGAGTTACCTTTGCCCCAATGACCCACAGTACAGGAGTTACCATTGTCCCAATGACCCACAATACAGGAGTTACCATTGACCCACAGTACAGGAGTTACCTTTGTCCCAATGACCCACAGTACAGGAGTTACCAATGACCCACAGTACAGGAGTTACCTTTGCCCCAATGACCCAAAGTACAGGAGTTACCATTGTCCCAATGGCCCACAGTACATGAGTTACCATTGCCCCAGTAAACCACAGTACAGAGGTTACCACTGACCCACTGTACAGGAGTTACCTTTGCCCCAGTGACCAACAGTACAGGAGTTACCAATGACTCACAGTGTAGGTGTTACCAATTACCCACGGTATAGGAGTTACCTTTGCCCCAATGACCCGCAGTAGAGGAGTTAACATTGCCCTAAGACGTACAGTACAGGAGTTACCAATGACCTATGGACAGGTGCTACCTTTGCCCCAATGACCCACAGTATATGAGTTACCATTGCCCCAATAAACCACAGTACAGGGGTTACCAATGACCCACTGTACAGGAGTTACCATTGCCCCAGTGACCAACAGTACAGGAGTTACCAATGACCCACAGTATAGGAGTTACCTTTGCCCCAATGACCCGCAGTAGAGGAGTTACCAAGGACCCACAGAACAGGATTTACCTTTGCCCCAATGACCCACAGTACAGGGGTTACCATTGCGCCAATGACCCACAAAACAGGAGTTACCATTGTCCAAAAGACCCACCGTACAGGAGCTACCTTTGCCCCAATGACCTACAGTACAGGAGTTACCATTGTCCAAATGACTCACAGTACAGGAGTTACCATTGTCCCAGTGACCCACAGTACATGAGTTAAAATTTTCCCAATGATCCGCAGCACAGGAGTTAACAATGACCCACAGTAGAGGAGTTACCTTTGCCCCAATGACCCATAGTACAGGAGTTACCATTGTCCCAATGCCGCACAGTACAGGACTTACCAATGACCCACATTACAGGAGTAACCCATGACCCACAGAACTGGATTTACCAATGACCCACAGTAAAGGAGTTACCATTGCCCCAATGACCCACAGTACAGGAGTTACCAATGACCCACAGTACAGGAGTTACCATTGTCCCAATGACCCACAGTAGAGGAGTTACCGTTGCCCCAATGATCCACAGTACAGGAGATAACAATAACCCACAGTAGAGGAGTCACCTTTGCCCCAATGACCCACAGTACAGGGGTTACCATTGCCTCAATGTCCCACAGTACAGGAGTTAAAATGACCCACAGTACAGGAGTCACCTTTGCCCCAATGACCCACAGTACAGGAGTTAACATTGCCCCAAAGACGTACAGTACAGGAGTTACCAATGACCTATAGACAGGTGCTACCTTTGCCCCAATGACCCACAGTATATGAGTTACCATTGCCCCAATAAACCACAGTACAGGGGTTACCAATGACCCACTGTACAGGAGTTACCATTGCCCCAGTGACCAACAGTACAGGAGTTACCAATGACCCAAAGTATAGGAGTTACCTTTGCCCCAATGACCCGCAGTAGAGGAGTTACCAAGGACCCACAGAACAGGATTTACCTTTGCCCCAATGACCCACAGTACAGGGGTTACCATTGCGCCAATGAGCCACAGAACAGGAGTTACCATTGTCCAAAAGATCCACCGTACAGGAGCTACCTTTGCCCCAATGACCTACAGTACAGGAGTTACCATTGTCCAAATGACTCACAGTACAGGAGTTAGCATTGTCCCAGTGACCCACAGTACATGAGTTAAAATTGTCCCAATGATCCGCAGCACAGGAGCTAACAATGACCCACAGTAGAGGAGTTACCTTTGCCCCAATGACCCATAGAACAGGAGTTACCATTGTCCCAATGCCGCACAGTACAGGACTTACCAATGACCCACAGTACAGGAGTAACCAATGACCCACAGTACTGGATTTACCAATGACCCACATTACAGGAGTTACCATTGTCCCAATGACCCACACTACAGGAGTTACCATTGTCCCAATGACCCACAGTACAGGAGTTACCATTGTCCCAATGACCCACAGTACAGGAGTTACCATTGTCCCAGTGACCCACAGTACATGAGTTAAAATTGTCCCAATGATCCGCAGCACAGGAGTTAACAATGACCCACAGTAGAGGAGTTACCTTTGCCCCAATGACCCATAGTACAGGAGTTACCATTGTCCCAATGCCGCACAGTACAGGACTTACCAATGACCCACATTACAAGAGTAACCCATGACCCACAGAACTGGATTTACCAATGACCCACAGTACAGGAGTTACCATTGCCCCATTGACACACAGTACAGGAGTTACCATTGCCCAAATGAACAACAGTACAGGAGTTACCAATGACCCACAGTACAGGAGTTACCATTGTCCCAATGACCCACAGTACAGGAGTTACCATTGCCCCAATGACCCACAGTACAGGAGTTACCATTGCCCAAATGAACAACAGTACAGGAGTTACCTATGACCCACAGTACAGGAGTTACCATTGTCCCAATGACCCACAGTACAGGAGTTACCATTGCCCCAATGATCCACAGTACAGGAGATAACAATAACCCACAGTAGAGGAGTCACCTTTGCCCCAATGACCCACAGTACAGGGGTTACCATTGCCTCAATGTCCCACAGTACAGGAGTTAAAATGACCCACAGTACAGGAGTCACCTTTGCCCCAATGACCCACAGTACAGGAGTTAACATTGCCCCAAAGACGTACAGTACAGGAGTTACCAATGACCTATGGACAGGTGCTACCTTTGCCCCAATGACCCACAGTATATGAGTTACCATTGCCCCAATAAACCACAGTACAGGGGTTACCAATGACCCACTGTACAGGAGTTACCATTGCCCCAGTGACCAACAGTACAGGAGTTACCAATGACCCACAGTATAGGAGTTACCTTTGCCCCAATGACCCGCAGTAGAGGAGTTACCAAGGACCCACAGAACAGGATTTACCTTTGCCCCAATGACCCACAGTACAGGGGTTACCATTGCGCCAATGAGCCACAGAACAGGAGTTACCATTGTCCAAAAGATCCACCGTACAGGAGCTACCTTTGCCCCAATGACCTACAGTACAGGAGTTACCATTGTCCAAATGACTCACAGTACAGGAGTTAGCATTGTCCCAGTGACCCACAGTACATGAGTTAAAATTGTCCCAATGATCCGCAGCACAGGAGTTAACAATGACCCACAGTAGAGGAGTTACCTTTGCCCCAATGACCCATAGAACAGGAGTTACCATTGTCCCAAAGCCGCACAGTACAGGACTTACCAATGACCCACAGTACAGGAGTAACCAATGACCCACAGTACTGGATTTACCAATGACCCACATTACAGGAGTTACCATTGTCCCAATGACCCACAGTACAGGAGTTACCATTGTCCCAATGACCCACAGCACAGGAGTTACCATTGCCCCAATGACCCACAGTACAGGAGATAACAATGACCCACAGTACAGGAGTCACCATTGCCCCAGTGACCCTCAGTGCAGTGTTTACCATTGCCTCAATGTCCCACAGTACAGGAGTTACCAATGACCCACAGTAGAGGAGTCACCTTTGCCCCAGTGATCCACAGTACAGGAGTTAACATTGCCATAAAGACGTACAGTACAGGAGTTACCATTGTCCCAACGGCCCACAGTACATGAGTTACCATTGCCCAATGACCCACAGAACAGTAGTTAACATTGCCCCAGTGACCCACAGAACAGGAGTTAACATTGCCCCAATGACCTACAGTACAGGAGTTACCAATGACCCACAGTACAGGAGTTACCTTTGCCCCAATGACCCACAGTACAGGAGTTACCATTGCCCCAGTCACCCACAGTACAGGAATTACCAAGGTCCCAATGACCAACAATACAGGAGTTACCAATGACCCACAGTACAGGAGTTACAATTTCCTTAATGACCAACAGCACAGGAGTTAACATTGCCCCTATGACCTACAGTACAGGAGTTACCAATGACCCACAGTACAGGAGTTACCTTCGTTCCAATGACCCACAGTACCCGAGTTAACATTGCCCCAATGACCCACAGTACAGGAGATCCCTTTTCCCAGTGAACCACAGCACAGGAGTTAGAATTGCCCCAATGACCCACAGTACAGGAGTTACCATTTCCCCAATGACCCACAGTACAGGAGTTTCCAAAGACCCATAGTACAGGAGTTACCTTTGCCCCAGTGACCCACAGTCCATGAGTTACCATCGCCCCAGTGACCCAGAGCAAAGGATTTACCAATGACCCACAGTACAGGAGTAACCTTTGCCCCAATGACCCACCATACAGGAGTTAACTTTGCCCCAATGACCCACAGTACAGGAGTTACCAATGACCCACAGTAAAGGAGTTACCAATGCCGCAATCACCCACAGTACAGGAGTTACCATTGTCCCAATGACCCAAAGTACAGGAGTTACCTTTGCCCAATGACCCACAGTACAGGGGTTATCAATAACCCACAGTACAGCAGTTAAAATTGCCCCAAATAACCACAGTACAGGAGTTACCATCGGCCCAATGACCAAAGCACAGGAATTACCATTGCCCCCATGAGCCACAGTAAAGGAGTTACCTTTGCCCCAATGACCCACAGTACAGGAGTTACCAATTGACCCACAGTACAGGAGTTACCATTGTCCCAGTGACCCACAGAACAGGAGTTACCATTGTCCCAATGATGCACAGTACAGGAGTTACCTTTGCCCCAATGACCCACAGTAGAAGAGTTACCTATGACCCACAGTACAGGAGTTACCATTGCCCCAATGACCCACAGCACAGGAGATACCAATGACCCACATTACAGGAGTTATCTTTGCCCCAGTAACCCACAGTACAGGGGTTACCATTGCCCCAATGACCCACAGTACAGGAGTTACCATTGTCCAAAAGACCAACAGTACAGGAGTTAACATTGCCCCAAAGACCTACAGTAGAGGAGTTACCAATGACCCACTGTACAGGTGTTACCTTTTCCCCAGTGACCCACAGTACAGGAGTTACAAATGACCCACAGTACAGGAGTTACCTTTGCCCCAATGACCACAGTACAGAAGTTACCATTGTCCCAATGACCCACAATACAGGAGTTACCATTGACCCACAGTACAGGAGTTTCCTTTGTCCCAATGACCCACAGTACAGGAGTTACCAATGACCCACTGTACAGGTGTTACCTTTGCCCCAGTGATCCACTGTACAGGAGTTACCTTTGCCCCAGTGACCCACAGTACAGGAGTTACAAATGACCCACAGTACAGGAGTTACCTTTGCCCCAGTGACCCACAGTACAGGAGTTACCATTGTCCCAATGACCCACAGTACAGGAGTTACCAATGACCCACAGTACAGCAGTTAACATTGCCCCAAGTAACCACAGTACAGGAGTTACCATTGTCCCAATGACCAAAGTACAGGAATTACCATTGCCCCAATGACCCACAGTAAAGGAGTTACCTTTGCCCCAATGACCCACAGTACAGGAGTTACCAATTGACCCACAGTATATGAGTTACCATTGCCCCAATAAACCACAGTACAGGGGTTACCAATGACCCACTGTACAGGAGTTACCATTGCCCCAGTGACCAACAGTACAGGAGTTACCAATGACCCACAGTATAGGAGTTACCAATTACCCACAGTATATGAGTTACCATTGCCCCAATAAACCACAGTACAGGGGTTACCAATGACCCACAGTACAGGAGTTACCAATGTCCCACAGGACAGGAGTTACCTTTGCCCCAATGACCCACAGTCCAGGAGTTACCATTGCCCCAATGACCCAGAGCAAAGGAGTTACCAATGACCCACAGTACAGGAGTTACCAATGCCGCAATCACCCACAGTACAGGAGTTACCATTGTCCCAATGACCCAAAGTACAGGAGTTACCTTTGCCGAATGACCCACAGTACAGGAGTTTCCAATAACCCACAGTACAGCAGTTAACATTGCCCCAAAGAACCACAGTACAGGAGTTACCATTGTCCCATCGACCAAATTACAGGAGTTACCATTGCCCCAATGACCCACAGTACAGGAGTTTCCTTTGCCCCAATGACCCACAGTACAGGAGTGACCATTGTCCCAATGACCCACAGTACAGCAGTTAGTAATGACCCACAGTACAGGAGTTACCTTTGCCCCAGTTACCCACAGTACATGAGTTACCAATGAACCACAGTACAGGTTTTACCAATGTCCCAATGACCCACAGCACAGGAGTTACCAATGACCCACCGTACAGGACTTGGCGTTGTCCCAGTGAACCACAGTACAGGAGTTACCTTTGCCCCAATGACCCACAGTACAGGAGTTAACAATGACCCACAGTACAGGAGTTACCATTGTCCCAATGGCCCACAGTACAGGAGTTACCATTGCCCCAATGACCCACAATACAGGAGTTACCTTTGCCCCAATGACCCACAGTACAGGAGTTAACATTGCCCCAGTGACCCACAGTATAGGAGTTACCAATGACCCACAGTACAGGTGTTACCTTTGCCCCAATGACCCATAGTACAGGAGTTACCAATGACCTACAGTTTAGGAGTAACCAATGACCCACAGTACAGGATTTACAAATGACCCACAGTACTGGAGTAACCAATGACCCACAGTACAGGAGTTAACTTTGCCCCAGTGACCAACAGTACAGGAGTTACCAATGACCCACAGTACAGGAGTTAACATTGCCCCAGTGACCCACAGTACAGGAGTTACCAATGACCCACAGAACAGGAGTTACCAATGACCCACAGTACAGGAGTAACCTTTGCCCCAATGACCCGCAGTACAGGAGTTACCAATGACCCACAGTACAGGTGTTCCCTTTGCCCCAATGACCCACAGTACAGGGGATACCTTTGCCCCAATGACCCACAGTAAAGGAGTTACCATTGTCTAAATGATCCACAGTACAAGAGCTACCTTTGCCCCAGTGACCCACAGTACATGAGTTACCATTGCCCCAATGACCCACAGTACAGTAGTTACCATTGTCCCAGTGAACCACAGTACAGGAGTTGCAATTGTCCCAAAGACCCCCAGTACTGGATGAAATAATGATCCGCAGTACAGGATTTACCAATGACACAGTGTACAGGAGTAACCAATGACCCACAGCACAGGAGTTACCTTTGCCCCAATGACCCACAGTACAGGAGTTATCATTGTCCCACTGACCCACAGTACAGGATTTAAAATTCCCCCAATGACCCACAGTATAGGAGTTATCATTGTCACAATGACCCACAGTACAGGAGTTAAAATTCCCCCAATGACCCACAGTATAGGAGTTATCATTGTCACAATGACCCACAGTACAGGAGTTACCATTGTCCCAATGACCCACATTACAGGAGATACCAATGACCCACAGTACAGCAGTTAACATTGCCCCAATGAACCACAGTACAGGGGTTACCATTGCCCCATTGACCAATGTACAGGAGTTACCATTGTCCCAATTACCCGTGGTACAGGAGTTACCAATGACCCACCCTATAGGACTTACCATTGCCCCAATGACCCATAGTACAGGACTTCCCATTGTCCCAATGACCCACAGTACATGATTTACCATTTCCCAATGACCCACAGTACAGGAGCTAGCAATGACCCGCATTACAGTAGTTACATTTGCCCCAGTGACCCACAGTACAGGAGTTACCAATGACCCACAGTACAGGAATTACTAATGAGCCCCAGTACAGGTGTTACCATTGTCCCAATAACCCATAGTACAGGATTTACCAATGACCCACAGTATAGGAGAAACCATTGTCCCAAAGACCCACACTATAGGAGTTAACTTTGCACAACTGACCGACAGTACAGGAGTTACCAATGACGCACAGTGGAGGAGTTACCATTGTCCCAATGACCCACAGTACAGGAGTTACCACTGCCCCAGTGACCCACAGTACAGGAGTAACCTTTGCCGCAATGACCCACAGTACAGGAGTTACCATTGCCCCAATGACCCACTGTACCGGAGTTACCAATGACCCACAGTACAGGAGTTACGTTTGCCCCAATGACCCACATTCCAGTTGTTACCATTGCCCCAATGACCTACAGTACAGGAGTTAACAATAACCCACAGTACAGGATTTACATTTGACCCAATGACCCACAGTACAGGAGTTACCAATGACCCACAATACAGGAGTTACCTTTGCCCCAATGACCCACATTACAGGAGTTACCTTTGCCCCAAACACCCACAGTAAAGGAGTTACCATTGTCCCAATGACCCATAGTAAAGGAGTTCCCAATGACCCACAGTCCAGGAGCTACCATTGCCCCAATGACCCAGAGCACAGGAGTTACCAATGACCCACAGTACAGGAGTAACCTTTGCCACAATGACCCACAGTGCAGGAGATACCAATGACCCACAGTACTGCAGTTAACCTTGCCCCAGTGAACCACAGTACAGGAGTTACCATTGTCCCAAAGACCAAAGTAGAGGAGTTACCATTGCCGCAATGACCCACAGTACAGGAATAACCTTTGCCCCAGTGACCCTCAGTACAGGAGTTAACATTGCCCCAATGACACACAGTACAGCAGTTACCAATGACCCACATTACAGGAGTTACCTTTGCACCAGTGACCCACAGTACAGGAGACACAAATGACCCACAGTACAGGAGTTACGTTTGCCCCAATGACCCAAATTCCAGGAGTTACCATTGCCCCAATGACCGACAGTATAGGAGTTTCCAATGACCCACAGTACAGGATTTACATTTGACCCAATGTCCCACAGTACAGGAGTTAACAATGACTCACAATACAGGAGTTACCATTGCCGCAATGACCCACAGTACAGGAGTTACCTTTGCCCCAATGACCCACAGAACATGAGTTACTATTGTCCCAATGACCCACAGTAAAGGAGTTACCAATGACCCACATTAAAGGAGTTACCAATGCCCCAATGACCTACAGTACAGGAGTTACTATTGTCCCAATGACCCACAGTACTGGAGTTACATTTGCCCCAATGACCCACAGTACAGAAGTTACCAATGACCCACAGTACATGAGTTACCTTTGCCCCAATGACCCATAGTACAGGAGTTACCATTGTCCCAAAGACCCACAGTACAGGAGTTACCAAATACCCACAATACAGGAGTTACCAATGCCCCACAGTACCTGAGTTACCTTTGCCCCAAAGAACAACAGTACAGGAGTTACCATTGACCCAATGACCCACAGTCCAGGAATTACCAATGACCTACAGTACAGCAGTTAACATCGCCCCAATGAACCACAGTACAGGAGTTACCATTCTCCCAATGACCAAAGTAGAGGAGTTACCATTGCCCCAATGACCCACAGTACAGGAGTTACCAATGACCCACAGTACAGGAGTTACGTTTGCCCCAATGACCTACATTCCAAGAGTTACCATTGCCCCAATGACCTACAGTACAGGAGTTACCAATGACCCACAGTACAGGATTTACATTTGACCCAGTGACCCACAGTACAGGAGTTACCAATGACCCACAATACAGGAGTTACCTTTCCCCCAGTGACCCACAGTACATGAGTTTCCTTTGCCCCAATGACCCACAGTACATGAGTTACCATTGTGCCAATGACCCACAGTAAAGGAGTTACCAATGATCCACAGTACAGGAGTTACCAATGCCCCAATGACCCACAGTACAGGAGTTACCTTTGCCCCAATGACCCATAGTACAGGAGTTACCATTGTCCCAATGGCCCTCAGTACATGTGTTACCAAAGTCCCACAATACAGGAGTTACCAATGAGCCACAGTACAGGAGTTACCTTTGCCCCAATGACCCACGGTACAGGAGTTACATTTGCCCCAACGACCAACAGTACAGGAGTTACCAATGACCCACAGTACAGGAGATACCATTTTCCAATGACCCACAGTACAGGAGCTACAATTGTCCCAATGATGCACAGTACAGGAGTTACCTTTGCAGCAATGACCCACAGTAGAAGAGTTACCTATGACCCACAGTGCAGGAGTTAACATTGCCCCAATGACCCACAGTACAGGAGTTACCAATGACCCACAGTAAAGGAGATACCTTTGCCCCAGTGACCGACAGTACAGGAGTTACCATTGCCCCAATGACCGACAGTAGACGAGTTAACAATGACCCACTGTACAGGTGTTACCTTTGCCCCAATGACCCACAGTACAGGAGTTACAATTGCCCCAATGACCGCCAGTACAGGCATTACTAATGACCCACAGTACAGGACTTACCTTTGCCCCAGTGACCCACAGCACAGGGGTTACCATTGCCCGAATGACCCACAGTACAGGAGTTACCATTGACCCAGTGACCCACAATAAATGAGTTACCAATGACCCACAGTACAGGAGTTACCATTGTCCCAATGACCCACAGTACAGGAGTTACCAATGACCCACAGTACAGGAGATACCTTTGCCCCAGTGACCGACAGTACAGGAGTTACCATTGCCCCAATGACCGACAGTAGACGAGTTACCAATGACCCACTGTACAGGTGTTACATTTGCCCCAATGACCCACAGTACAGGAGTTACAATTGCCCCAATGACCGCCAGTACAGGAATTACTAATGACCCACAGTACAGGACTTACCTTTGCCCCAGTGACCCACAGCACAGGGGTTACCATTGCCCAAATGACCCACAGTACAGGAGTTACCATTGACCCAGTGACCCACAATAAAGGAGTTACCAATGACCCACAGTACAGGAGTTACCATTGTCCGAATGACCCACAGTACAGGAGTTACCAATGACCCACAGTACAGGAGTTACCTTTTCCCCAGTGACACACAATACAGGAGTTACCATTGTCCCAATGACCCACAGTACATGAGTTACCATTTCCCAATGACCCACAGTACAGGAGTTAGCAATGACCCGCATTACAGGAGTTACCTTTGCCCCGGTGAACTACAGTACAGGAGTTAATAATGACCCACACTATAGGAGTTACCATTGTCCCAATGACCCACAGTACAGGTGTTACCATTTCCCCAGTGACCCACAGTACATGAGTTACCTTTGCCCCAGTGACCCACAGTACAGGAGTTAACATTGCCCCAATGACATACAGTACAGGAGTTACCAATGACCCACATTACAGGAGTTACCTTTGCCCCAGTGACCCACAGTACAGGAGTAACCTTTGCCCCAATGACCCACAGTACAGGAGTTACCAATGACCCACAGTACAGAAGTTATGTTTGCCCCAATGATCCACATTCCAGTAGTTACCATTGCCCCAATGACCTACAGTACAGAAGTTACCAATGACCCACAGTAAAGGAGTTACCAATGCCCCAATGACATGCAGTACAGGAGTTACCATTGTCCCAATGACCCACAGTAGTGGAGTTACCTTTGCCCCAATGACCCACAGTACAGGAGTAACCAATGACCCACAGTACATGAGTTACCTTTGCTGCAATGACCCATAGTACAGGAGTTACCATTGTCCCAATGACCCACAGTACTGGAGTTACCTTTGCCCCAATGACCCACAGTACAGGAGTTACCAATGACCCACAGTACAGGAGTTAACATTGTCCCAATGACTCTCAGTACAGGAGTTACCTTTACCCCAATGACCCACAGTAGAAGGGTTACCTATGACCCACAGTACAGGAGTTACCATTGCCCCAATGTGCCAAAGTACAGGAGTTACCAATGACCCACAGTACAGGAGTAACCTTTGCCCCTATGACCCACAGTACAGAAGCTACAATTGCCCCAATGACCCACAGTACAGGATTTACCATTGCCACAATGACCCACAGTACAGGAGTTACCATTGTCCCAATGACCCACAATACTGGAGTTACCAATGACCCACAGTACAGGAGTTACCATTGTCCCAATGACCCACAGTACAGGAGTTACCAATGACACACAGTACAGGAGTTACCTTTGCCCCAATGACCCACATTACAGGAGTTACCATTGTCCAAATGACCCACACTACATGAGTTACCATTGCCCCAATTACCCACAGTACAGGGGTTACCAATGACCCACAGTGCAGGTGATACCATTGCCCCAGCGACCCACAGTACAGGAGTTACCAATGACCCACAGTACAGGAGTTACCAATTACTCACTTTACGGGAATTACCTTTGCCCCAATGACCCGAAGTACAGTAGTTACCAATGACCCACACAACAGGAGTTACCATTGCCCCAATGACCGACAGTAGACGAGTTACCAATGACCCACTGTACAGGTGTTACCTTTGCCCCAATGGCCCACAGTACAGGAGTTACAATTGCCCCAATGACCGCCAGTACAGGAATTACTAATGACCCACAGTACAGGACTTACCTTTGCCCCAGTGACCCACAGCACAGGGGTTACCATTGCCCGAATGACCCACAGTACAGGAGTTACCATTGACACAGTGACCCACAATAAAGGAGTTACCAATGACCCACAGTACAGGAGTTACCATTGTCCCAATGACCCACAGTACAGGAGTTACCAATGACCCACAGTACAGGAGTTACCTTTTCCCCAATGACACACAATACAGGAGTTACCATTGTCCCAATGACCCACAGTACATGATTACCATTTCCCAATGACCCACAGTACAGGAGTTAGCAATGACCCGCATTACAGGAGTTACCTTTGCCCCGGTGAACTACAGTACAGGAGTTAATAATGACCCACACTATAGGAGTTACCATTGTCCCAATGACCCACAGTACAGGTGTTACCATTTCCCCAGTGACCCACAGTACATGAGTTACCTTTGCCCCAGTGACCCACAGTACAGGAGTTAACATTGCCCCAATGACATACAGTACAGGAGTTACCAATGACCCACATTACAGGAGTTACCTTTGCCCCAGTGACCCACAGTACAGGAGTAACCTTTGCCCCAATGACCCACAATACAGGAGTTACCAATGACCCACAGTACAGGAGTTATGTTTGCCCCAATGATCCACATTCCAGGAGTTACCATTGCCCCAATGACCTACAGTACAGGAGTTACCAATGACCCACAGTAAAGGAGTTACCAATGCCCCAATGACATGCAGTACAGGAGTTACCATTGTCCCAATGACCCACAGTACTGGAGTTACCTTTGCCCCAATGACCCACAGTACAGGAGTAACCAATGACCCACAGTACATGAGTTACCTTTGCTGCAATGACCCATAGTACAGGAGTTACCATTGTCCCAATGACCCACAGTACTGGAGTTACCTTTGCCCCAATGACCCACAGTACAGGAGTTACCAATGACCCACAGTACAGGAGTTAACATTGTCCCAATGACTCTCAGTACAGGAGTTACCTTTACCCCAATGACCCACAGTAGAAGGGTTACCTATGACCCACAGTACAGGAGTTACCATTGCCCCAATGAGCCAAAGTACAGGAGTTAACAATGACCCACAGTACAGGAGTAACCTTTGCCCCTATGACCCACAGTACAGAAGCTACAATTGCCCCAATGACCCACAGTAGAGGAGATACCAATGACCCACAGTACAGGAGTTACCTTTGCCCCAATGACCCACAGTACAGGATTTACCATTGCCACAATGACCCACAGTACAGGAGTTACCATTGTCCCAATGACCCACAATACAGGAGTTACCAATGACCCACAGTACAGGAGTTACCATTGTCCCAATGACCCACAGTACAGGAGTTACAAATGACACACAGTACAGGAGTTACCTTTGCCCCAATGACCCACAGTACAGGAGTTACCATTGTCCAAATGACCCACACTACATGAGTTACCATTGCCCCAATTACCCACAGTACAGGGGTTACCAATGACCCACAGTGCAGGTGATACCATTGCCCCAGCGACCCACAGTACAGGAGTTACCAATGACCCACAGTACAGGAGTTACCAATTACCCACTTTACGGGATTTACCTTTGCCCCAATGACCCGAAGTACAGTAGTTACCAATGACCCACACAACAGGAGTTACCATTGCCCCAATGACCAACAGTACAGGATTTACCAATGACTCACAGGAGAGGATTTACATTTGACCCAATGACCCACAGTACAGGCGTTACTAATGACCCACAATACAGGGGTTACCATTGCCCCAATGACCCACAGTACATGAGTTACCATTGTCCCAATGACCCACAGTTAAGGAGTTACCAATGACCCACAGTCAATGAGTTACCAATGCCCCAATGACATTCAGTACAGGAGTTACCATTGTCCCAATGACCCACAGTACAGGAGCTACCTTTGCCCCAATGTCCCACAGTGCAAGAGTTACCAATGACCCACAGTACATGAGTTACCTTTGCCCCAATGACCATAGTACAGGAGTTACCATTGTTCCAATGACCACACAGTACAGGAGTTACCAAAGACCCACAGTACAGGAGTTACCAATGACCCATAGTACCGTAGTTACCTTTGCCCCAATGACCAACAATACAGGAGTTACCATTGCCTCAATGACCCACAGAACAGGAGTTACCTTTGCCCCAGTGACCCACAGTACAGGAGTTACCAATGACCCACAGTACAGGAGTTACCATTGTCCCAATGACACACAGTTCAGGAGATACCATTGTCCCAATGCCGCACAGTACAGGAGTTACCTTTGCCCCAATGACCCACAGTAGAAGGGTTACCTATGACCCACAGTACAGGAGTTACCATTGCCCCAATGACCCACAGTACAGGATTTACCAATGACCCACATTACAGGAGTTACCTTTGCCCCAGTGAACCAAAGTACAGGAGTTACCATTGCCCCAATGGCCCACAGTAATGGAGTTAACAATGACCCACAGTACCACGTCTACTTTTGCACCAATGACCCACAGTGCAGGAGTTACCATTGCCCCAATGACCCACAGTACAGGAGTTACCATTGCCCCAATTACCCACAGTACAGGAGTTACCAATGACCCACAGTACAGGAGTTACCATTGCCCCAATGACCTACAGTACAGGAGTTACCAATGACCCACTGTACAGGTGGTGCCTTTGCCCCAATGACCGGCAGTACAGGAGTTACAATTGCCCCAATGACCCACAGTACAGGAGTTACCAATGACCCACAGTACAGGAGCTACCTTTGCCCAAATGACCCACAGTACAGAGGTTACCATTGCCCCAATGACCCACAGTACAGGGGTACCATTGTCCCAATGACCCACAGTACAGGAGTTACCAATGACCCACAGTACAGGAGTTACCTTTGCCCCAGTGACCCACAGTACAGGATTTTCCATTGTCCCAATGACCCACAGTACATGAGTTACCATTTCCCAATGACCCACCGTACAGAGGTTAGCAATGACCAGCATTACAGGAATTACCTTTGCCCCAGTGACCCACAGTTCAGGACTTACTAATGACCCAAAGTACAGGAGTTACCATTGTCCCAATGACCCACATTACAGGAGTTACCTTTGCCCCAATGACCCACAGTACAGGAGTTACCATTGCCCCAATGACCCACAGTACAGGAGTTACCAATGACCCACAGTACAGGAGTTACATTTGCCCCAATGACCCCCATTCCAGGAGTTACTATTGCCCCAATGACCCACAGTACAGGAGTTACCAATGACCAACAGTACAGGAGTTACCTTTGCCCCAATGAGCCACAGTACAGGAGTAACCTTTGCGCCAATGACCCACAGTGCAGGAGTTACCATTGCCCCAATGACGCACAGTACAGGAGTTATCTTTGCCCCAATGACCTACAGTACCGGAATTACAATTGCCCCAATGACCCACAGTACAGGAGTTACCAATGACCTACAGTACAGCAGTTACCTTTGCCCCAATGACCCACAGTACTGGAGTTAAAAATGACCCACAGTACAGGAGTTACCATTGCCCCAGTGACCCACAGTACATGAGTTCACTTTGCCCCAGTGACACACATTACTGGAGTTAACATTGCCCCAATGACACACAGTACAGGAGTTACCAATGACCCACATTACAGGAGTTAACTTTGCTCCAGTGACCGACAGTACAGGAGTAACCTTTGCCCCATTTACCCACACTACAGGACTTACCATTGCCGCAATGACCCACATTACAGGAGTTACTAATGAACCACAGTACAGGAGTTATGTTTGCCCCAATGACCCACATTCCAGGAGTTACCATTGCCCCAATGACCTACAGGACAGGAGTTAACATTGTCACAATAACCCACAGTACAGGAGTTACCAATGACCCACAGTACAAGAGTTACATTTGCCCCAATGACCCACAGTACAGGAGTTATTTTTGCCCCAATGACCCACAGTAGAGGAGTTACCAATGACCAACAGTACAGGAGTTACCTTTGCCCCAATGAGCCCCAGTACAGGAGTATCCTTTGCCCCAATGACCCACAGTGCAGGAGTTACCATTGCCCCAATGACCCACAGTACATGAATTACCATTGCCCCAATGACCCACAGTACAGGAGTTACCATTGTCCCAATGACCCACAGTGCAGGAGTTACCAATGACCCACAGGACAGGAATTACCATTGTCCCAATGACCCACAGTACATGAGTTACAATTGTCCCAGTGACCCACAGTACAGGAGTTACCATTGTCCCAATGACCCACAGTGCAGGAGTTACCAATGACCCACAGGACAGGAATTACCATTGTCCCAATGACCCACAGTACAGGAGTTACCATTGTCCCAGTGACCCACAGTTCAGGAGTTACCATTGTCCTAATCACCCACAGTACAGGAGTTAACATTGCCCCAATCACCCACAGTACAGGAGTTACCAATGACCCACTGTGCAGGAGTTACCTTTGCCCCAATGACCCACAGTACAGGAGTTACCATTGCTCCAATGACCCGCAGTACAGGAGTTACGAATGACCCAAGTACAGGAGTTACGTTTGCCCCAATGACCCACAGTACAGGAGTTACATTTGCCCCAATGGCCCTCCGTACAGGAGTTACCATTGCCCCAATGACCCACAGTACATGAATTACCATTGCCCCAATGACCCACAGTACATGTGTTAAAAATGACCAACAGTACAGGAGTTCCCTTTGCCCCAGTGACCCACAGTCCAGGAGTTTCCATTGCCCCAATGACCACAATACAGGAGTTAACAAGGTTCCACAGTACAGGAGTTACCTTTGCCCCAGTGACCCACAGCACAGGAGTTACCAATGACACACAGTACAGGAGTTACCTTTACCCCAATGACCCACAGTACAGGAGTTACCTTTGCCCCAATGACCTACAGTACAGGAGTTACCAATGACACACAGTACAGGAGTTACCTTTGCCCAATTGACCCACAGTACAGGAGTTACCAATGACCCACAGGACAGGAGTTACATTTGCCCCAATGACCCACAGTACAGGAGTTACCATTGCCCTAATGATCCTCAGTTCAGGAGTTTGCATTGCCCCAATGAGCCACAGTACAGGAGTTACCTTTGCCCCAATGATCCGCAGTACAGGAGTTACCATTGTGCCAATGTCCCACAGTACAGGAGATACCATTGTCCCAATGACCCACATTACAGGAGATATCAATGACCCACACTACAGGAGTTACCATTGTCCCAATCACCCATAGTACAGGAGTTACCTTTGTCCCAATGACCCACAGTGCAGGAGTTACCATTGTCCCAATGACCCACAGTGCACGAGTTACCCATGACCCACAGGACAGGAATTACCATTGTCCCAATGACCCACAGTACAGGAGTTACCATTGTCCCAATGACCCACAGTACAGGAGTTACCATTGCCCCAATCACCCACAGTACAGGAGTTACCAATTACCCACAGTACAGGAGTTACCTTTGCCCCAATGACCCCCAGGACAGGAGTTACCATTGCCCCAATGACCCACATTACAGGAGTTACCAATGACCCAAGTACAGGAGTTACGTTTGCGCCAATGACCCACAGTACAGGAATTACCTTTGCCCCAGTGGCCCACCTTACAGGAGTTAACATTGCCCCAATGACCCACAGTACATGAATTACCATTGCCCCAATGACCCACAGTAGATGTGTTACAAATGACCCACAGTACAGGAGTTCCTTTTGCCCCAGTGACCCACAGTCCTGGGGTTTCCATTGCCCCAAAGAACCACAGTACAGGAGTTACCAATGTCCCACAGTAAAGGAGTTACCTTTGCCCAAATGACCCACTGTACAGGAGTTACCAATGACCCACAGTACAGCAGTTACCTTTGCCCCAATGACCCACAGTAGAGGAGTTACCAATGACCAACAGTACAGGAGTTACCTTTGCCCCAATGAGCCCCAGTACAGGAGTATCCTTTGCCCCAATGACCCACAGTGCAGGAGTTACCATTGCCCCAATGACCCACAGTACATGAATTACCATTGCCCCAATGACCCACAGTACAGGAGTTACCATTGTCCCAATGACCCACAGTGCAGGAGTTACCAATGACCCACAGGACAGGAATTACCATTGTCCCAATGACCCACAGTACATGAGTTACAATTGTCCCAGTGACCCACAGTACAGGAGTTACCATTGTCCCAATGACCCACAGTGCAGGAGTTACCAATGTCCCACAGGACAGGAATTACCATTGTCCCAATGACCCACAGTACAGGAGTTACCATTGTCCCAGTGACCCACAGTTCAGGAGTTACCATTGTCCTAATCACCCACAGTACAGGAGTTAACATTGCCCCAATCACCCACAGTACAGGAGTTACCAATGACCCACTGTGCAGGAGTTACCTTTGCCCCAATGACCCACAGTACAGGAGTTACCATTGCTCCAATGACCCACAGTACAGGAGTTACGAATGACCCAAGTACAGGAGTTACGTTTGCCCCAATGACCCACAGTACAGGAGTTACATTTGCCCCAATGGCCCTCCGTACAGGAGTTACCATTGCCCCAATGACCCACAGTACATGAATTACCATTGCCCCAATGACCCACAGTACATGTGTTAAAAATGACCAACAGTACAGGAGTTCCCTTTGCCCCAGTGACCCACAGTCCAGGAGTTTCCATTGCCCCAATGACCACAATACAGGAGTTAACAAGGTTCCACAGTACAGGAGTTACCTTTGCCCCAGTTACCCACAGCACAGGAGTTACCAATGACACACAGTACAGGAGTTACCTTTACCCCAATGACCCACAGTACAGGAGTTACCTTTGCCCCAATGACCTACAGTACAGGAGTTACCAATGACACACAGTACAGGAGTTACCTTTGCCCAATTGACCCACAGTACAGGAGTTACCAATGACCCACAGGACAGGAGTTACATTTGCCCCAATGACCCACAGTACAGGAGTTACCATTGCCCTAATGATCCTCAGTTCAGGAGTTTGCATTGCCCCAATGAGCCACAGTACAGGAGTTACCTTTGCCCCAATGATCCGCAGTACAGGAGTTACCATTGTGCCAATGTCCCACAGTACAGGAGATACCATTGTCCCAATGACCCACATTACAGGAGATATCAATGACCCACACTACAGGAGTTACCATTGTCCCAATCACCCATAGTACAGGAGTTACCTTTGTCCCAATGACCCACAGTGCAGGAGTTACCATTGTCCCAATGACCCACAGTGCACGAGTTACCCATGACCCACAGGACAGGAATTACCATTGTCCCAATGACCCACAGTACAGGAGTTACCATTGTCCCAATGACCCACAGTACAGGAGTTACCATTGCCCCAATCACCCACAGTACAGGAGTTACCAATTACCCACAGTACAGGAGTTACCTTTGCCCCAATGACCCCCAGGACAGGAGTTACCATTGCCCCAATGACCCACATTACAGGAGTTACCAATGACCCAAGTACAGGAGTTACGTTTGCGCCAATGACCCACAGTACAGGAATTACCTTTGCCCCAGTGGCCCACCTTACAGGAGTTAACATTGCCCCAATGACCCACAGTACATGAATTACCATTGCCCCAATGACCCACAGTAGATGTGTTACAAATGACCCACAGTACAGGAGTTCCTTTTGCCCCAGTGACCCACAGTCCTGGGGTTTCCATTGCCCCAAAGAACCACAGTACAGGAGTTACCAATGTCCCACAGTAAAGGAGTTACCTTTGCCCAAATGACCCACTGTACAGGAGTTACCAATGACCCACAGTACAGCAGTTACCTTTGCCCCAGTGACCTACAGTCCAGGAGTTACCAATGACACCCAGTACAGGAATTACCTTTGCCCCATTGACCCACAGTACAGGAGTTACCAATGACCCACAGGACAGGAGTTACATTTGCCCCAATGATCTACAGTACAGGAGTTACCATTGCCCCAATGACCCTCAGTACAGGAGTTACCATTGCCCCAATGAGCCACAGTACAGGAGTTACCTTTGCCCCAGTGACCCGCAGTACTGGAGTTACCATTGTGCCAATAACCCACAGTACAGGAGATACCATTGTCCCAATGACCCACATTACAGGAGATATCAATGACCCACACTACAGGAGTTACCTTTGCCCCAAACACCCATAGTACAGGAGTTACCATTGTCCCAGTGACCCACAGTACAGGTTTTACCATTGTCCCAATGACCCACAGGACAGGAGTTAGCAATGACCCACAGTACAGGAGTTACCAATGAGCAACAGTGCTGGAGTTACCATTGTCCTAATGACCTAAAGTACAGGAGTTACCTCTGCCCCAGTGACCTACAGTACAGGAGTTACCATTGCACCAATGAACAACAGTACAGGAGTTACCCATGACCCACAGGACAGGAGTTACCATTGTCCCAATGACCCACAGTACAGGAGATAACATTGTCCCAATGACCCACAGTACAGGAGTTACCATTGCCGCAATGACCCACAGTACAGGAGTTACTAATGACCCATAGTACAGGAGTTACCTTTGCCCCAATGGCCCACAGTACAGGAGTTACCATTGCCCCAATGACCCTCAGTACAGGAGTTAACTTTGCCCCAATGACCCACAGTACAGGAGTTACCATTGTCCCAATGAACCACATTACAGGAGTTACCAGAGTCCCACCGAACAGGTGCTATAATTGTCCCAATGACCCACAGTACAGGAGTTCCCAATGACCCACAGTACTGGAGTTACCAATGACCCACAGTACAGGCATTACAATTGTCCCAATGGCCCACAGTACAGGAGTTCCCAATGACCAACAGTACAGAACTTACCATTGTCCCAATGACCCCCAGTACAGGAGATACCATTGCCCCAATGACCCACAGTACAGGAGTTACCAATGACCCACACTACAGGAGTTACCTTTGTCCCAATGACCCACAGTACAGGAGTTTCCTTTGCCCCAATGACCCACAGTACAGGAGTTACCATTACCCCAATGACCCACTGTACAGGAGTTACCAATGACCCACAGTACAGGAGTTACCTTTGCCCCAGTGACCCACCGTACAGGATTAAACAATGACCCACAGTACAGGAATAACCAATGACCCACAGTACAGGAGTTACCTTTGCTCTAATGACCCACTGTACAGGAGTTATCATTGTCCGAATGACCCACAGTATAGTAGTTTTTCATTGTCCCAAAGACCTACAGTACAAGAGATACCATTGTCCCAATGACCCACAGTACAGGAGTAAGCATTGCCCCAATGACCAACATTATAGGAGTTATAATTGTCACAATGACCCACAGTACAGTATTGACCATTGCCCACATGACGCACAGTACAGGAGTTACCATTGTTCCAATGACCCACAGTACAGGAGTTAACATTGTCCCAATGACCCACATTACAGGAGTTACCAATGACCCACAGTACAGGAATTACCATTGCCCCAATGACCCACAGTACAGCAGTTACCATTGTGCCAATGACCCACAATACAGGAGTTACCATTTTCCCAATGACCCACAGTACAGGAGTTACCAATGACCCACAGTACAGGAGTTACCATTGCCCCAATGACCCATAGTACAGGAGTTACCATTGTCCTAATGACTCACAGCACAGGAGTTTCCATTGTCCCAGTGACCCACAGTACAGGAGTTACCAATGACCCACAATACAGGAGTTACCTTTGCCCCAGTGACCCACAGTACAGGAGTAACCAATGAGCCACAGTACTGGAGTTACCTTTGCCCTAATGTCCCACAGTACAGGAGTTACCCCTGCCCCAATGACCTACAGTACAGGAGTTACCATTGCTCCAATGACCCACAGTACATGAATTAACATTGCCCCAGTGACCCACAGTACAGCAGTTACCATTGTGCCATTGACCTACAGTACAGGAGTTATCATTTTCCCAATGACCCACAGTACAGGAGTTACCAATGACCCACAGTACAGAAGTTACCTTTGCCCCAATGGCCCACCGTACAGGAGTTACCATTGCCCCAATGACCCACAGTACTTGAATTACCATTGCCCCAATGACCTTCATTACAGTTGTTACAAATGACCCACAGTACAGGAGTTACCTTTGACCCAGTGACCCACAGTCCAGGAGTTTCCATTGCCCCAATGACCCACTGTACAGGAGTTACCAATGTCCCACAGTAAAGGAGTTACCTTTGCCCCAGTGACCCACAGTCCTGGGGTTTCCATTGCCCCAAAGACCCACAGTACAGGAGTTACCAATGTCCAACAGTAAAGGAGTTACCTTTGCCCAAATGACCCACTGTACAGGAGTTACCAATGACCCACAGTACAGCAGTTACCTTTGCCCCAGTGACCCACAGTACAGGAGTTACCAATGACACCCAGTACAGGAATTACCTTTGCCCCATTGACCCACAGTACAGGAGTTACCAATGACCCACAGGACAGGAGTTACATTTGCCCCAATGATCTACAGTACAGGAGTTACCATTGCCCCAATGACCCTCAGTACAGGAGTTACCATTGCCCCAATGAGCCACAGTACAGGAGTTACCTTTGCCCCAGTGACCCGCAGTACTGGAGTTACCATTGTGCCAATAACCCACAGTACAGGAGATACCATTGTCCCAATGACCCACATTACAGGAGATATCAATGACCCACACTACAGGAGTTACCTTTGCCCCAAACACCCATAGTACAGGAGTTACCATTGTCCCAATGACCCACAGTACAGGTTTTACCATTGTCCCAATGACCCACAGGACAGGAGTTAGCAATGACCCACAGTACAGGAGTTACCAATGAGCAACAGTGCTGGAGTTACCATTGTCCTAATGACCTAAAGTACAGGAGTTACCTTTGCCCCAGTGACCTACAGTACAGGAGTTACCATTGCACCAATGAACAACAGTACAGGAGTTACCCATGACCCACAGGACAGGAGTTACCATTGTCCCAATGACCCACAGTACAGGAGATAACATTGTCCCAATGACCCACAGTACAGGAGTTACCATTGCCGCAATGACCCACAGTACAGGAGTTACTAATGACCCACAGTACAGGAGTTACCTTTGCCCCAATGGCCCACAGTACAGGAGTTACCATTGCCCCAATGACCCACAATACAGGAGTTACCTTTGCCCCAGTGACCCACAGTACAGGAGTAACCAATGAGCCACAGTACTGGAGTTACCATTGCCCTAATGACCCACAGTACAGGAGTTACCTCTGCCCCAATGACCTACAGTACAGGAGTTACCATTGCACCAATGACCCACAGTACAGGAGTTACCCATGACCCACAGGACAGGAGTTACCATTGTCCCAATGACCCTCAGTACAGGAGTAAAATTTGCCCCAATGACCCACAGTAGACGAGTTACCATTGCCCCAATGACCCACAGTACAGGAGTGACGAATGACCCAAGTACAGGAGTTACGTTTGCCCCAATGACTCACCGTACAGTTGTTACCATTGCTCCAATGACCCACAGTACATGAATTTCCATTGCCCCAATGACCCACAGTACAGTTGTTACCAATGACCCACAGTACAGGAGTTAACTTTGCCCCAGTGACCCACAGTCCAGGAGTTACCATTGCCCCAATGACCAACAGTACAGGAGTTACCTTTGCCCCAATGACCCACAGTACAGGAGTTACCAATGACCCACAGTACTGGCGTTACCATTGCCCTAATGACCCACAGTACAGGAGTTACCTCTGCCCCAATGACCTACAGTACAGGAGTTACCATTGCACCAATGAACAACAGTACAGGAGTTACCCATGACCCACAGGACATGAGTTACCATTGCCCCAATGACCCACAGTACAGGAGTTACCTTTGTCCCAATGACCCACTGTACAGGAGTTACCATTGTCCCAATGACCCACAGTACAGGAGTTTCTATTGTTCCATTGACCCACAGCACAGGAGTTACTATTGTTCCATTGACCCACAATACAGGAGTTACTATTGTACCAATGACCCACAGTACAGGAGTTAACATTGTCCCAATGACCCACAGTACAGGAGTTACCATTGTTCCAATGACCCACAGTACAGGAGTTAACATTGTCCCAATGACCCACATTACAGGAGTTACCAATGACCCACATTACAGGAATTACCATTGCCCCAATGACCCACAGTACAGCAGTTACCTTTGTCCTAATGACTCACAGCACAGGAGTTTCCATTTTCCCAATGACCCATAGTACAGGAGTTACCAATGACCCACAATACAGGAGTTACCTTTGCCCCAGTGACCCACAGTACAGGAGTAATCAATGAGCCACAGTACTGGAGTTACATTTGCCCTAATGTCCCACAGTACAGGAGCTACCCCTGCCCCAATGACCTACAGTACAGGAGTTACCATTGCTCCAATGACCCACAGTACATGAATTAACATTGCCCCAGTGACCCACAGTACAGCAGTTACCATTGTGCCATTGAACCACAGTACAGGAGTTATTATTTTCCCAATGACCCACAGTACAGGAGTTACCAATGACCCACAGTACAGGAGTTATCATTTTCCCAATGACCCACAGTACAGGAGGTACCAATGACCCACAGTACAGGAGTTACCATTGCCCCTATGACCCATTGTACAGGAGTTACCATTGTCCTAATGACTCACAGCACAGGAGTTTCCATTGTCCCAATGACCCACAGCACAGAGTTACCAATGACCCACAATACAGGAGTTACCTTTGCCCCAGTGACCCACAGTACAGGAGTAACCAATGAGCCACAGTACTGTAGTTACAATTGCCCTAATGTCCCACAGTAAATGCGTTACCCCTGCCCCAATGACCTACAGTACAGGAGTTAGCATTGCTCCAATGATCCACAGTACATGAATTACCATTGCCCCAATGACCCACAGTACAGTTGTTCCCAATGGCCCACAGTACAGGAGTTAACTTTGCCCCAGAAACCCACAGTCCAGGAGTTACCATTGCCCCAATGACCCACAGTACAGGAGTTACATTTGCCCCAATGACCCACAGTCCAGGAGTTACCAATGACCCACAGTACTGGAGTTACCATTGCCCTAATGACCCACAGTACAGGAGTTACCTCAGCCCCAATGACCTACAGTACAGGAGCTACCATTGCACCAATGACCCACAGTACAGAGTTACTCATGACCCACAGGACAGGAGTTACCATTGTCCAAATGACCCACAGTACAGGAGTTACCATTGTCCCAATGACCCACAGTACAGGAGTTACCATTGCCCAAATGACCCTCAGTACAGGAGTTACCATTGCCCCAATGAGCCACAGTACAGGAGTTACCAATGACCCATAGTACAGGAGTTACCTTTGCCCCAATGACCCGCAGTATAGGAGTTACCATTGTGCCAATGACCCACAGTACAGGAGATACCATTGACCCAATGACCCACATTACAGGAGATATCAATGACCAACACTACAGGAGTTACCATTGCCCCAATGACCCACAGTACAGGATTACCATTTTCCCAATGACCCACAGTACAGGAGTTACCAATGACCCAAAGTACAGGAGTTACCATTGTCCTAATGACTCACAGCACAGGAGTTTCCATTGTCCCAATGACCCACAGTACAGGAATTACCAATGACCCACAATACAGGAGTTACCTTTGCCCCAGTGACCCACAGTACAGGAGTAACCAATGAGCCACAGTACTGGAGTTACCATTGCCCTAATGACCCACAGTACAGGAGTTACCTCTGCCCCAATGACCTACAGTACAGGAGTTACCATTGCACCAATGACCCACAGTACAGGAGTTACCCATGACCCACAGGACAGGAGTTACCATTGTCCCAATGACCCTCAGTACAGGAGTTACCATTGTCCCAATGACCCACAGTACAGGAGTTACCAATGACCCACAGTACAGGAGTAAAATTTGCCCCAATGACCCACAGTAGACGAGTTACCATTGCCCCAATGACCCACAGTACAGGAGTGACGAATGACCCAAGTACAGGAGTTACGTTTGCCCCAATGACTCACCGTACAGTTGTTACCATTGCTCCAATGACCCACAGTACAGGAGTTACCCATGACCCACAGGACAGGAGTTACCATTGTCCCAATGACCCTCAGTACAGGAGTTACCATTGTCCCAATGACCCACTGTACAGGAGTTACCATTGTCCCAATGACCCACAGTACAGGAGTTACTATTGTTCCATTGACCCACAGTACATGAGTTACTATTGTCCATTGACCCACAGTACAGGAATTACCAATGACCCACAGTACAGGAGTTACCATTGTCCCAATGACCCACAGTACAGGAGTTACCAATGACCCACAGTACAGGAGTTACCAATGACCCACATTACAGGAGTTAATATTGTTCAATTGACCCACAGTACGGGAGTTACCATTGCCCTAATGACACACAGTACAGGAGTTACCAATGACCCACAGTACAGGAGTTCTATTTGCCCCAATGACCCTCAGTACAGGAGTTTCGAATGACCCAAGTACAGGAGATACGTTTGCCCCAATGACCCACAGTACAGAAGTTACCTTTGCCCCAGTGGCCCGCCGTACAGGAGTTACCATTGCCCCAATGACCCACAGTACTTGAATTACCATTGCCCCAATGACCTTCAGTACAGTTGTTACAAATGACACACAGTACAGGAGTTACCTTTGACCCAGTGACCCACAGTCCAGGAGTTTCCATTGCCCCAATGACCCACTGTACAGGAGTTACCAATGTCCCACAGTAAAGGAGTTACCTTTGCCCCAATGACCCACAGTACAGGAGTTACCAATGACCCACAGTACAGGAGTTACCTTTGCCCCAATGACCCACAGTACAGGAGTTACCAATGACCCACAGGACAGGAGTTACATTTGCCCCAATGACCCGCAGTACAGGAGTTACCATTGTGCTACTGACCCACAGTACAGGAGATACCATTGACCCAATGACCCACATTACAGGAGATATCAATGACCCACACTACAGGAGTTACCATTGCCCCAATCACCCATAGTACAGGAGTTACCATTGTCCCAATGACCCACAGAACAGGTTTTACCATTTTCCCAATGACCCACAGGACAGGAGTTAGCAATGAGCCACAGTACAGGAGTTACCATTGTCCCCATGACACACAGTACCGGAGTTACCAATGACCCACAGTACAGGAGTTACCATTGTCCCAATGACCCACAGTCAGGTGTTACCATTGCCCCAATGACCCACAGTACAGGAGTTACCAATGACCCACAGTACAGGAGTTACCTTTGCCCCAATGACCCACAGTACAAGAGTTACCTTAGCCCCAATGGCCCACAGTACAGGCAAGATCATTGCCCCAATGACCCACAGTACAGGAATTACCATTGCCCCAATCATCCACAGTACAGGAGTTAACAATGACCCACAGTACTGGAGTTATCTTTGCCCCAGTGACCCATAGTCCAGGAGTTACCATTGCCCCAATGACCCACAGTACAGGAGTTACCAATGACCCACAGTACAGGAGTTACCTTTTCCCCAGTGACCCACAGTACAGGAGTTACCAATGACCCACAGTACAGGAGTTACCTTTGCCCCAATGACCCACAGTACAGGAGTTAACTTTGCCCCAATGACCCACAGTACAGGAGTTACCATTGTCCCAATGAACCACAGTACAGGAGTTACCAAAGTCCCACTGAACAGGCGTTACAATTGTCCCAATGACCCACAGTACAGGAGATCCCAATGACCCACAGTACTGGAGTTACCTATGACCCACAGTACAGGCATTACAATTGTCCCAATGGCCCACAGTACAGGAGTTCCCAATGACCAACAGTACAGAACTTACTATTGTCCCAATGACCCCCAGTACAGGAGATACCATTGCCCCAATGACCCACAGTACAGGAGTTACCAATGACCCACAGTACAGGAGTTACCTTTGTCCCAATGACCCACAGTACAGGAGTTTCCTTTGCCCCAATGACCCACAGTACAGGAGTTACCATTTCCCCAATGACCCACTGTACAGGAGTTACCAATGACCCACAGTACAGGAGTTACCTTTGCCCCAGTGACCCACAGTACAGGAGTAATCAATGAGCCACAGTACTGGAGTTACATTTGCCCTAATGTCCCACAGTACAGGAGCTACCCCTGCCCCAATGACCTACAGTACAGGAGTTACCATTGCTCCAATGACCCACAGTACATGAATTAACATTGCCCCAGTGACCCACAGTACAGCAGTTACCATTGTGCCATTGAACCACAGTACAGGAGTTATTATTTTCCCAATGACCCACAGTACAGGAGTTACCAATGACCCACAGTACAGGAGTTATCATTTTCCCAATGACCCACAGTACAGGAGGTACCAATGACCCACAGTACAGGAGTTACCATTGCCCCTATGACCCATTGTACAGGAGTTACCATTGTCCTAATGACTCACAGCACAGGAGTTTCCATTGTCCCAATGACCCACAGCACAGAGTTACCAATGACCCACAATACAGGAGTTACCTTTGCCCCAGTGACCCACAGTACAGGAGTAACCAATGAGCCACAGTACTGTAGTTACAATTGCCCTAATGTCCCACAGTAAATGCGTTACCCCTGCCCCAATGACCTACAGTACAGGAGTTAGCATTGCTCCAATGATCCACAGTACATGAATTACCATTGCCCCAATGACCCACAGTACAGTTGTTCCCAATGGCCCACAGTACAGGAGTTAACTTTGCCCCAGAAACCCACAGTCCAGGAGTTACCATTGCCCCAATGACCCACAGTACAGGAGTTACATTTGCCCCAATGACCCACAGTCCAGGAGTTACCAATGACCCACAGTACTGGAGTTACCATTGCCCTAATGACCCACAGTACAGGAGTTACCTCAGCCCCAATGACCTACAGTACAGGAGCTACCATTGCACCAATGACCCACAGTACAGAGTTACTCATGACCCACAGGACAGGAGTTACCATTGTCCAAATGACCCACAGTACAGGAGTTACCATTGTCCCAATGACCCACAGTACAGGAGTTACCATTGCCCAAATGACCCTCAGTACAGGAGTTACCATTGCCCCAATGAGCCACAGTACAGGAGTTACCAATGACCCATAGTACAGGAGTTACCTTTGCCCCAATGACCCGCAGTATAGGAGTTACCATTGTGCCAATGACCCACAGTACAGGAGATACCATTGACCCAATGACCCACATTACAGGAGATATCAATGACCAACACTACAGGAGTTACCATTGCCCCAATGACCCACAGTACAGGATTACCATTTTCCCAATGACCCACAGTACAGGAGTTACCAATGACCCAAAGTACAGGAGTTACCATTGTCCTAATGACTCACAGCACAGGAGTTTCCATTGTCCCAATGACCCACAGTACAGGAATTACCAATGACCCACAATACAGGAGTTACCTTTGCCCCAGTGACCCACAGTACAGGAGTAACCAATGAGCCACAGTACTGGAGTTACCATTGCCCTAATGACCCACAGTACAGGAGTTACCTCTGCCCCAATGACCTACAGTACAGGAGTTACCATTGCACCAATGACCCACAGTACAGGAGTTACCCATGACCCACAGGACAGGAGTTACCATTGTCCCAATGACCCTCAGTACAGGAGTTACCATTGTCCCAATGACCCACAGTACAGGAGTTACCAATGACCCACAGTACAGGAGTAAAATTTGCCCCAATGACCCACAGTAGACGAGTTACCATTGCCCCAATGACCCACAGTACAGGAGTGACGAATGACCCAAGTACAGGAGTTACGTTTGCCCCAATGACTCACCGTACAGTTGTTACCATTGCTCCAATGACCCACAGTACAGGAGTTACCCATGACCCACAGGACAGGAGTTACCATTGTCCCAATGACCCTCAGTACAGGAGTTACCATTGTCCCAATGACCCACTGTACAGGAGTTACCATTGTCCCAATGACCCACAGTACAGGAGTTACTATTGTTCCATTGACCCACAGTACATGAGTTACTATTGTCCATTGACCCACAGTACAGGAATTACCAATGACCCACAGTACAGGAGTTACCATTGTCCCAATGACCCACAGTACAGGAGTTACCAATGACCCACAGTACAGGAGTTACCAATGACCCACATTACAGGAGTTAATATTGTTCAATTGACCCACAGTACGGGAGTTACCATTGCCCTAATGACACACAGTACAGGAGTTACCAATGACCCACAGTACAGGAGTTCTATTTGCCCCAATGACCCTCAGTACAGGAGTTTCGAATGACCCAAGTACAGGAGATACGTTTGCCCCAATGACCCACAGTACAGAAGTTACCTTTGCCCCAGTGGCCCGCCGTACAGGAGTTACCATTGCCCCAATGACCCACAGTACTTGAATTACCATTGCCCCAATGACCTTCAGTACAGTTGTTACAAATGACACACAGTACAGGAGTTACCTTTGACCCAGTGACCCACAGTCCAGGAGTTTCCATTGCCCCAATGACCCACTGTACAGGAGTTACCAATGTCCCACAGTAAAGGAGTTACCTTTGCCCCAATGACCCACAGTACAGGAGTTACCAATGACCCACAGTACAGGAGTTACCTTTGCCCCAATGACCCACAGTACAGGAGTTACCAATGACCCACAGGACAGGAGTTACATTTGCCCCAATGACCCGCAGTACAGGAGTTACCATTGTGCTACTGACCCACAGTACAGGAGATACCATTGACCCAATGACCCACATTACAGGAGATATCAATGACCCACACTACAGGAGTTACCATTGCCCCAATCACCCATAGTACAGGAGTTACCATTGTCCCAATGACCCACAGAACAGGTTTTACCATTTTCCCAATGACCCACAGGACAGGAGTTAGCAATGAGCCACAGTACAGGAGTTACCATTGTCCCCATGACACACAGTACCGGAGTTACCAATGACCCACAGTACAGGAGTTACCATTGTCCCAATGACCCACAGTCAGGTGTTACCATTGCCCCAATGACCCACAGTACAGGAGTTACCAATGACCCACAGTACAGGAGTTACCTTTGCCCCAATGACCCACAGTACAAGAGTTACCTTAGCCCCAATGGCCCACAGTACAGGCAAGATCATTGCCCCAATGACCCACAGTACAGGAATTACCATTGCCCCAATCATCCACAGTACAGGAGTTAACAATGACCCACAGTACTGGAGTTATCTTTGCCCCAGTGACCCATAGTCCAGGAGTTACCATTGCCCCAATGACCCACAGTACAGGAGTTACCAATGACCCACAGTACAGGAGTTACCTTTTCCCCAGTGACCCACAGTACAGGAGTTACCAATGACCCACAGTACAGGAGTTACCTTTGCCCCAATGACCCACAGTACAGGAGTTAACTTTGCCCCAATGACCCACAGTACAGGAGTTACCATTGTCCCAATGAACCACAGTACAGGAGTTACCAAAGTCCCACTGAACAGGCGTTACAATTGTCCCAATGACCCACAGTACAGGAGATCCCAATGACCCACAGTACTGGAGTTACCTATGACCCACAGTACAGGCATTACAATTGTCCCAATGGCCCACAGTACAGGAGTTCCCAATGACCAACAGTACAGAACTTACTATTGTCCCAATGACCCCCAGTACAGGAGATACCATTGCCCCAATGACCCACAGTACAGGAGTTACCAATGACCCACAGTACAGGAGTTACCTTTGTCCCAATGACCCACAGTACAGGAGTTTCCTTTGCCCCAATGACCCACAGTACAGGAGTTACCATTTCCCCAATGACCCACTGTACAGGAGTTACCAATGACCCACAGTACAGGAGTTACCTTTGCCCCAGTGACCCACCGTACAGTATTAAACAATGACCCACAGTACAGGAATAACCAATGACCCACAGTACAGGAGTTACCTTTGCTCCAATGACCCACTGTACAGGAGTTATTTTTGTCCGAATGACCCACAGTATAATAGTTTTTCATTGTCCCAATGACCCACAGTACAAGAGATACCATTGTCCCAATGACCCACAGTACAGGAGTAAGCATTGCCCCAATGACCAACATTATAGGAGTTATAATTGTCACAATGACCCACAGTACAGGAGTGACCATTGCCCACATGACGCACAGTACAGGAGTTACCATTGTTCCTATGACCCACAGTACAGGAGTTAACATTGTCCCAATGACCCACATTACAGTAGTTACCAATGACCCACATTACAGGAATTACCATTGCCCCAGTGACCCACAGTACAGCAGTTACCATTGTGCCAATGACCCACAATACATGAGTTACCATTTTCCCAATGACCCACAGTACAGGAGTTACCAATGACCCACAGTACAGGAGTTACCATTGCCCCAATGACCCATAGTACAGGAGTTACCATTGTCCTAATGACTCACAGCACAGGAGTTTCCATTGTACCAATGACCCACAGTACAGGAGTTACCAATGACCCACAGTACAGGAGTAAAATTTGCCCCAATGACCCACAGTAGACGAGTTACCATTGCCCCAATGACCCACAGTACAGGAGTGACGAATGACCCAAGTACAGGAGTTACGTTTGCCCCAATCACTCACCGTACAGTTGTTACCATTGCTCCAATGACCCACAGTACATGAATTTCCATTGCCCCAATGACCCACAGTACAGTTGTTACCAATGACCCACAGTACAGGAGTTAACTTTGCCCCAGTGACCCACAGTCCAGGAGTTACCATTGCCCCAATGACCAACAGTACAGGAGTTACCTTTGCCCCAATGACCCACAGTACAGGAGTTACCAATGACCCACAGTACTGGCGTTACCATTGCCCTAATGACCCACAGTACAGGAGTTACCTCTGCCCCAATGACCTACAGTACAGGAGTTACCATTGCACCAATGAACAACAGTACAGGAGTTACCCATGACCCACAGGACATGAGTTACCATTGCCCCAATGACCCACAGTACAGGAGTTACCTTTGTCCCAATGACCCACTGTACAGGAGTTACCATTGTCCCAATGACCCACAGTACAGGAGTTTCTATTGTTCCATTGACCCACAGCACAGGAGTTACTATTGTTCCATTGACCCACAATACAGGAGTTACTATTGTACCAATGACCCACAGTACAGGAGTTACCATTGTTCCAATGACCCACAGTACAGGAGTTAACATTGTCCCAATGACCCACATTACAGGAGTTACCAATGACCCACATTACAGGAATTACCATTGCCCCAATGACCCACAGTACAGCAGTTACCTTTGTCCTAATGACTCACAGCACAGGAGTTTCCATTTTCCCAATGACCCATAGTACAGGAGTTACCAATGACCCACAATACAGGAGTTACCTTTGCCCCAGTGACCCACAGTACAGGAGTAATCAATGAGCCACAGTACTGGAGTTACATTTGCCCTAATGTCCCACAGTACAGGAGCTACCCCTGCCCCAATGACCTACAGTACAGGAGTTACCATTGCTCCAATGACCCACAGTACATGAATTAACATTGCCCCAGTGACCCACAGTACAGCAGTTACCATTGTGCCATTGAACCACAGTACAGGAGTTATTATTTTCCCAATGACCCACAGTACAGGAGTTACCAATGACCCACAGTACAGGAGTTATCATTTTCCCAATGACCCACAGTACAGGAGGTACCAATGACCCACAGTACAGGAGTTACCATTGCCCCTATGACCCATTGTACAGGAGTTACCATTGTCCTAATGACTCACAGCACAGGAGTTTCCATTGTCCCAATGACCCACAGCACAGAGTTACCAATGACCCACAATACAGGAGTTACCTTTGCCCCAGTGACCCACAGTACAGGAGTAACCAATGAGCCACAGTACTGTAGTTACAATTGCCCTAATGTCCCACAGTAAATGCGTTACCCCTGCCCCAATGACCTACAGTACAGGAGTTAGCATTGCTCCAATGATCCACAGTACATGAATTACCATTGCCCCAATGACCCACAGTACAGTTGTTCCCAATGGCCCACAGTACAGGAGTTAACTTTGCCCCAGAAACCCACAGTCCAGGAGTTACCATTGCCCCAATGACCCACAGTACAGGAGTTACATTTGCCCCAATGACCCACAGTCCAGGAGTTACCAATGACCCACAGTACTGGAGTTACCATTGCCCTAATGACCCACAGTACAGGAGTTACCTCAGCCCCAATGACCTACAGTACAGGAGCTACCATTGCACCAATGACCCACAGTACAGAGTTACTCATGACCCACAGGACAGGAGTTACCATTGTCCAAATGACCCACAGTACAGGAGTTACCATTGTCCCAATGACCCACAGTACAGGAGTTACCATTGCCCAAATGACCCTCACTACAGGAGTTACCATTGCCCCAATGAGCCACAGTACAGGAGTTACCAATGACCCATAGTACAGGAGTTACCTTTGCCCCAATGACCCGCAGTATAGGAGTTACCATTGTGCCAATGACCCACAGTACAGGAGATACCATTGACCCAATGACCCACATTACAGGAGATATCAATGACCAACACTACAGGAGTTACCATTGCCCCAATGACCCACAGTACAGGATTACCATTTTCCCAATGACCCACAGTACAGGAGTTACCAATGACCCAAAGTACAGGAGTTACCATTGTCCTAATGACTCACAGCACAGGAGTTTCCATTGTCCCAATGACCCACAGTACAGGAATTACCAATGACCCACAATACAGGAGTTACCTTTGCCCCAGTGACCCACAGTACAGGAGTAACCAATGAGCCACAGTACTGGAGTTACCATTGCCCTAATGACCCACAGTACAGGAGTTACCTCTGCCCCAATGACCTACAGTACAGGAGTTACCATTGCACCAATGACCCACAGTACAGGAGTTACCCATGACCCACAGGACAGGAGTTACCATTGTCCCAATGACCCTCAGTACAGGAGTTACCATTGTCCCAATGACCCACAGTACAGGAGTTACCAATGACCCACAGTACAGGAGTAAAATTTGCCCCAATGACCCACAGTAGACGAGTTACCATTGCCCCAATGACCCACAGTACAGGAGTGACGAATGACCCAAGTACAGGAGTTACGTTTGCCCCAATGACTCACCGTACAGTTGTTACCATTGCTCCAATGACCCACAGTACAGGAGTTACCCATGACCCACAGGACAGGAGTTACCATTGTCCCAATGACCCTCAGTACAGGAGTTACCATTGTCCCAATGACCCACTGTACAGGAGTTACCATTGTCCCAATGACCCACAGTACAGGAGTTACTATTGTTCCATTGACCCACAGTACATGAGTTACTATTGTCCATTGACCCACAGTACAGGAATTACCAATGACCCACAGTACAGGAGTTACCATTGTCCCAATGACCCACAGTACAGGAGTTACCAATGACCCACAGTACAGGAGTTACCAATGACCCACATTACAGGAGTTAATATTGTTCAATTGACCCACAGTACGGGAGTTACCATTGCCCTAATGACACACAGTACAGGAGTTACCAATGACCCACAGTACAGGAGTTCTATTTGCCCCAATGACCCTCAGTACAGGAGTTTCGAATGACCCAAGTACAGGAGATACGTTTGCCCCAATGACCCACAGTACAGAAGTTACCTTTGCCCCAGTGGCCCGCCGTACAGGAGT
This sequence comes from Carcharodon carcharias, assembly GCF_017639515.1. Lineage (NCBI taxonomy): Eukaryota > Metazoa > Chordata > Chondrichthyes > Lamniformes > Lamnidae > Carcharodon > Carcharodon carcharias. The sequence continues at coordinate 196,959,487 of NC_054472.1, read as the reverse complement.
TACCATTGCCCCAATGACCCACAGTACTTGAATTACCATTGCCCCAATGACCTTCAGTACAGTTGTTACAAATGACACACAGTACAGGAGTTACCTTTGACCCAGTGACCCACAGTCCAGGAGTTTCCATTGCCCCAATGACCCACTGTACAGGAGTTACCAATGTCCCACAGTAAAGGAGTTACCTTTGCCCCAATGACCCACAGTACAGGAGTTACCAATGACCCACAGTACAGGAGTTACCTTTGCCCCAATGACCCACAGTACAGGAGTTACCAATGACCCACAGGACAGGAGTTACATTTGCCCCAATGACCCGCAGTACAGGAGTTACCATTGTGCTACTGACCCACAGTACAGGAGATACCATTGACCCAATGACCCACATTACAGGAGATATCAATGACCCACACTACAGGAGTTACCATTGCCCCAATCACCCATAGTACAGGAGTTACCATTGTCCCAATGACCCACAGAACAGGTTTTACCATTTTCCCAATGACCCACAGGACAGGAGTTAGCAATGAGCCACAGTACAGGAGTTACCATTGTCCCCATGACACACAGTACCGGAGTTACCAATGACCCACAGTACAGGAGTTACCATTGTCCCAATGACCCACAGTCAGGTGTTACCATTGCCCCAATGACCCACAGTACAGGAGTTACCAATGACCCACAGTACAGGAGTTACCTTTGCCCCAATGACCCACAGTACAAGAGTTACCTTAGCCCCAATGGCCCACAGTACAGGCAAGATCATTGCCCCAATGACCCACAGTACAGGAATTACCATTGCCCCAATCATCCACAGTACAGGAGTTAACAATGACCCACAGTACTGGAGTTATCTTTGCCCCAGTGACCCATAGTCCAGGAGTTACCATTGCCCCAATGACCCACAGTACAGGAGTTACCAATGACCCACAGTACAGGAGTTACCTTTTCCCCAGTGACCCACAGTACAGGAGTTACCAATGACCCACAGTACAGGAGTTACCTTTGCCCCAATGACCCACAGTACAGGAGTTAACTTTGCCCCAATGACCCACAGTACAGGAGTTACCATTGTCCCAATGAACCACAGTACAGGAGTTACCAAAGTCCCACTGAACAGGCGTTACAATTGTCCCAATGACCCACAGTACAGGAGATCCCAATGACCCACAGTACTGGAGTTACCTATGACCCACAGTACAGGCATTACAATTGTCCCAATGGCCCACAGTACAGGAGTTCCCAATGACCAACAGTACAGAACTTACTATTGTCCCAATGACCCCCAGTACAGGAGATACCATTGCCCCAATGACCCACAGTACAGGAGTTACCAATGACCCACAGTACAGGAGTTACCTTTGTCCCAATGACCCACAGTACAGGAGTTTCCTTTGCCCCAATGACCCACAGTACAGGAGTTACCATTTCCCCAATGACCCACTGTACAGGAGTTACCAATGACCCACAGTACAGGAGTTACCTTTGCCCCAGTGACCCACCGTACAGTATTAAACAATGACCCACAGTACAGGAATAACCAATGACCCACAGTACAGGAGTTACCTTTGCTCCAATGACCCACTGTACAGGAGTTATTTTTGTCCGAATGACCCACAGTATAGTAGTTTTTCATTGTCCCAATGACCCACAGTACAAGAGATACCATTGTCCCAATGACCCACAGTACAGGAGTAAGCATTGCCCCAATGACCAACATTATAGGAGTTATAATTGTCACAATGACCCACAGTACAGGAGTGACCATTGCCCACATGACGCACAGTACAGGAGTTACCATTGTTCCTATGACCCACAGTACAGGAGTTAACATTGTCCCAATGACCCACATTACAGGAATTACCATTGCCCCAGTGACCCACAGTACAGCAGTTACCATTGTGCCAATGACCCACAATACATGAGTTACCATTTTCCCAATGACCCACAGTACAGGAGTTACCAATGACCCACAGTACAGGAGTTACCATTGCCCCAATGACCCATAGTACAGGAGTTACCATTGTCCTAATGACTCACAGCACAGGAGTTTCCATTGTACCAATGACCCACAGTACAGGAGTTACCAATGACCCACAGTACAGGAGTAAAATTTGCCCCAATGACCCACAGTAGACGAGTTACCATTGCCCCAATGACCCACAGTACAGGAGTGACGAATGACCCAAGTACAGGAGTTACGTTTGCCCCAATCACTCACCGTACAGTTGTTACCATTGCTCCAATGACCCACAGTACATGAATTTCCATTGCCCCAATGACCCACAGTACAGTTGTTACCAATGACCCACAGTACAGGAGTTAACTTTGCCCCAGTGACCCACAGTCCAGGAGTTACCATTGCCCCAATGACCAACAGTACAGGAGTTACCTTTGCCCCAATGACCCACAGTACAGGAGTTACCAATGACCCACAGTACTGGCGTTACCATTGCCCTAATGACCCACAGTACAGGAGTTACCTCTGCCCCAGTGACCTACAGTACAGGAGTTACCATTGCACCAATGAACAACAGTACAGGAGTTACCCATGACCCACAGGACATGAGTTACCATTGTCCCAATGACCCACAGTACAGGAGTTACCATTGTCCCAATGACCCACTGTACAGGATTTACCATTGTCCCAATGACCCACAGTACAGGAGTTACTATTGTTCCATTGACCCACAGTACAGGAGTTACTATTGTTCCATTGACCCACAATACAGGAGTTACTATTGTTCCAATGACCCACTGTACAGGAGTTACTATTGTCCATTGACCCACAGTACAGGAGTTACCAATGACCCACAGTACAGGAGTTACCATTGTCCCAATGACCCACAGTACAGGAGTTACCAATGACCCACAGTACAGGAGTTACCAATGACCCACATTACAGGAGTTAATATTGTTCAATTGACCCACAGTACAGGAGTTACCATTGCCCTAGTGACACACAGTACAGGAGTTACCAATGACCCACAGTACAGGAGTTCTATTTGCCCCAATGACCCTCAGTACAGGAGTTTCGAATGACCCAAGTACAGGAGATACGTTTGCCCCAATGACCCACAGTACAGAAGTTACCTTTGCCCCAGTGGCCCGCCGTACAGGAGTTACCATTGCCCCAATGACCCACAGTACTTGAATTACCATTGCCCCAATGACCTTCAGTACAGTTGTTACAAATGACACACAGTACAGGAGTTACCTTTGACCCAGTGACCCACAGTCCAGGAGTTTCCATTGCCCCAATGACCCACTGTACAGGAGTTACCAATGTCCCACAGTAAAGGAGTTACCTTTGCCCCAATGACCCACAGTACAGGAGTTACCAATGACCCACAGTACAGGAGTTACCTTTGCCCCAATGACCCACAGTACAGGAGTTACCAATGACCCACAGGACAGGAGTTACATTTGCCCCAATGACCCGCAGTACAGGAGTTACCATTGTGCTACTGACCCACAGTACAGGAGATACCATTGACCCAATGACCCACATTACAGGAGATATCAATGACCCACACTACAGGAGTTACCATTGCCCCAATCACCCATAGTACAGGAGTTACCATTGTCCCAATGACCCACAGGACAGGAGTTAGCAATGAGCCACAGTACAGGAGTTACCATTGTCCCCATGACACACAGTACCGGAGTTACCAATGACCCACAGTACAGGAGTTACCATTGTCCCAATGACCCACAGTCAGGTGTTACCATTGCCCCAATGACCCACAGTACAGGAGTTACCAATGACCCACAGTACAGGAGTTACCTTTGCCCCAATGACCCACAGTACAAGAGTTACCTTAGCCCCAATGGCCCACAGTACAGGCAAGATCATTGCCCCAATGACCCACAGTACAGGAATTACCATTGCCCCAATCATCCACAGTACAGGAGTTAACAATGACCCACAGTACTGGAGTTATCTTTGCCCCAGTGACCCATAGTCCAGGAGTTACCATTGCCCCAATGACCCACAGTACAGGAGTTACCAATGACCCACAGTACAGGAGTTACCTTTTCCCCAGTGACCCACAGTACAGGAGTTACCAATGACCCACAGTACAGGAGTTACCTTTGCCCCAATGACCCACAGTACAGGAGTTAACTTTGCCCCAATGACCCACAGTACAGGAGTTACCATTGTCCCAATGAACCACAGTACAGGAGTTACCAAAGTCCCACTGAACAGGCGTTACAATTGTCCCAATGACCCACAGTACAGGAGATCCCAATGACCCACAGTACTGGAGTTACCTATGACCCACAGTACAGGCATTACAATTGTCCCAATGGCCCACAGTACAGGAGTTCCCAATGACCAACAGTACAGAACTTACTATTGTCCCAATGACCCCCAGTACAGGAGATACCATTGCCCCAATGACCCACAGTACAGGAGTTACCAATGACCCACAGTACAGGAGTTACCTTTGTCCCAATGACCCACAGTACAGGAGTTTCCTTTGCCCCAATGACCCACAGTACAGGAGTTACCATTTCCCCAATGACCCACTGTACAGGAGTTACCAATGACCCACAGTACAGGAGTTACCTTTGCCCCAGTGACCCACCGTACAGTATTAAACAATGACCCACAGTACAGGAATAACCAATGACCCACAGTACAGGAGTTACCTTTGCTCCAATGACCCACTGTACAGGAGTTATTTTTGTCCGAATGACCCACAGTATAGTAGTTTTTCATTGTCCCAATGACCCACAGTACAAGAGATACCATTGTCCCAATGACCCACAGTACAGGAGTAAGCATTGCCCCAATGACCAACATTATAGGAGTTATAATAGTCACAATGACCCACAGTACAGGAGTGACCATTGCCCACATGACACGCAGTACAGGAGTTACCATTGTTCCTATGACCCACAGTACAGGAGTTAACATTGTCCCAATGACCCACATTACAGTCGTTACCAATGACCCACATTACAGAAATTACCATTGCCCCAGTGACCCACAGTACATCAGTTACCATTGTACCAATGACCCACAATACATGAGTTACCATTTTCCCAATGACCCACAGTACAGGAGTTACCAATGACCCACAGTACAGGAGTTACCATTGTCCTAATGACTCACAGCACAGGAGTTTCCATTGTACCAATGACCCACAGTACAGGAGTTACCAATGACCCACAATACAGGAGGTACCTTTGCCCCAGTGACCCACAGGAGATGAGTAACCAATGAGCCACAGTACTGGAGTTACCATTGCCCTAATGTCCCACAGTACAGGAGTTACCACTGCCCCAATGACCTACAGTACAGGAGTTACCATTGCTCCAATGACACACAGTACATGAATTAACATTGCCCCAGTGACCCACAGTACAGCAGTTACCATTGTGCCAATGACCCACAATACATGAGTTACCATTTTCCCAATGACCCACAGTACAGGAGTTACCAATGACCCACAGTACAGGAGTTACCATTGCCCCAATGACCCATAGTACAGGAGTTACCATTGTCCTAATGACTCACAGCACAGGAGTTTCCATTGTACCAATGACCCACAGTACAGGAGTTACCAATGACCCACAGTACAGGAGTAAAATTTGCCCCAATGACCCACAGTAGACGAGTTACCATTGCCCCAATGACCCACAGTACAGGAGTGACGAATGACCCAAGTACAGGAGTTACGTTTGCCCCAATCACTCACCGTACAGTTGTTACCATTGCTCCAATGACCCACAGTACATGAATTTCCATTGCCCCAATGACCCACAGTACAGTTGTTACCAATGACCCACAGTACAGGAGTTAACTTTGCCCCAGTGACCCACAGTCCAGGAGTTACCATTGCCCCAATGACCAACAGTACAGGAGTTACCTTTGCCCCAATGACCCACAGTACAGGAGTTACCAATGACCCACAGTACTGGCGTTACCATTGCCCTAATGACCCACAGTACAGGAGTTACCTCTGCCCCAGTGACCTACAGTACAGGAGTTACCATTGCACCAATGAACAACAGTACAGGAGTTACCCATGACCCACAGGACATGAGTTACCATTGTCCCAATGACCCACAGTACAGGAGTTACCATTGTCCCAATGACCCACTGTACAGGAGTTACCATTGTCCCAATGACCCACAGTACAGGAGTTACTATTGTTCCATTGACCCACAGTACAGGAGTTACTATTGTTCCATTGACCCACAATACAGGAGTTACTATTGTTCCAATGACCCACTGTACAGGAGTTACTATTGTCCATTGACCCACAGTACAGGAGTTACCAATGACCCACAGTACAGGAGTTACCATTGTCCCAATGACCCACAGTACAGGAGTTACCAATGACCCACAGTACAGGAGTTACCAATGACCCACATTACAGGAGTTAATATTGTTCAATTGACCCACAGTACAGGAGTTACCATTGCCCTAGTGACACACAGTACAGGAGTTACCAATGACCCACAGTACAGGAGTTCTATTTGCCCCAATGACCCTTAGTACAGGAGTTTCGAATGACCCAAGTACAGGAGATACGTTTGCCCCAATGACCCATAGTACAGAAGTTACCTTTGCCCCAATGGCCCACCGTACAGGAGTTACCATTGCCCCAATGACCCACAGTACTTGAATTACCATTGCCCCAATGACCTTCAGTACAGTTGTTACAAATGACCCACAGTACAGGAGTTACCTTTGACCCAGTGACCCACAGTCCAGGAGTTTCCATTGCCCCAATGACCCACTGTATAGGAGTTACCAATGTCCCACAGTAAAGGAGTTACCTTTGCCCCAATGACCCACAGTACATGAGTTACCAATGACCCACAGTACAGGAGTTACCTTTGCCCCAATGACCCACAGTACAGGAGTTACCAATGACCCACAGGACAGGAGTTACATTTGCCCCAATGACCCGCAGTACAGGAGTTACCATTGTGCAACTGACCCACAGTACAGGAGATACCATTGACCCAATGACCCACATTACAGGAGATATCAATGACCCACACTACAGGAGTTACCATTGCCCCAATCACCCATAGTACAGGAGTTACCATTGTCCCAATGACCCACAGAACAGGTTTTACCATTTTCCCAATGACCCACAGGACAGGAGTTAGCAATGAGCCACAGTACAGGAGTTACCATTGTCCCCATGACACACAGTACCGGAGTTACCAATGACCCACAGTACAGGAGTTACCATTGTCCCAATGACCCACAGTCAGGTGTTACCATTGCCCCAATGACCCACAGTACAGGAGTTACCAATGACCCACAGTACAGGAGTTACCTTTGCCCCAATGACCCACAGTACAAGAGTTACCTTAGCCCCAATGGCCCACAGTACAGGCAAGATCATTGCCCCAATGACCCACAGTACAGGAATTACCATTGCCCCAATCATCCACAGTACAGGAGTTAACAATGACCCACAGTACTGGAGTTATCTTTGCCCCAGTGACCCATAGTCCAGGAGTTACCATTGCCCCAATGACCCACAGTACAGGAGTTACCAATGACCCACAGTACAGGAGTTACCTTTTCCCCAGTGACCCACAGTACAGGAGTTACCAATGACCCACAGTACAGGAGTTACCTTTGCCCCAATGACCCACAGTACAGGAGTTAACTTTGCCCCAATGACCCACAGTACAGGAGTTACCATTGTCCCAATGAACCACAGTACAGGAGTTACCAAAGTCCCACCGAACAGGCGTTACAATTGTCCCAATGACCCACAGTACAGGAGATCCCAATGACCCACAGTACTGGAGTTACCTATGACCAACAGTACAGGCATTACAATTGTCCCAATGGCCCACAGTACAGGAGTTCCCAATGACCAACAGTACAGAACTTACTATTGTCCCAATGACCCCCAGTACAGGAGATACCATTGCCCCAATGACCCACAGTACAGGAGTTACCAATGACCCACAGTACAGGAGTTACCTTTGTCCCAATGACCCACAGTACAGGAGTTTCCTTTGCCCCAATGACCCACAGTACAGGAGTTACCATTTCCCCAATGACCCACTGTACAGGAGTTACCAATGACCCACAGTACAGGAGTTACCTTTGCCCCAGTGACCCACCGTACAGTATTAAACAATGACCCACAGTACAGGAATAACCAATGACCCACAGTACAGGAGTTACCTTTGCTCCAATGACCCACTGTACAGGAGTTATTTTTGTCCGAATGACCCACAGTATAGTAGTTTTTCATTGTCCCAATGACCCACAGTACAAGAGATACCATTGTCCCAATGACCCACAGTACAGGAGTAAGCATTGCCCCAATGACCAACATTATAGGAGTTATAATAGTCACAATGACCCACAGTACAGGAGTGACCATTGCCCACATGACACGCAGTACAGGAGTTACCATTGTTCCTATGACCCACAGTACAGGAGTTAACATTGTCCCAATGACCCACATTACAGTAGTTACCAATGACCCACATTACAGAAATTACCATTGCCCCAGTGACCCACAGTACATCAGTTACCATTGTACCAATGACCCACAATACATGAGTTACCATTTTCCCAATGACCCACAGTACAGGAGTTACCAATGACCCACAGTACAGGAGTTACCATTGTCCTAATGACTCACAGCACAGGAGTTTCCATTGTACCAATGACCCACAGTACAGGAGTTACCAATGACCCACAATACAGGAGGTACCTTTGCCCCAGTGACCCACAGGAGATGAGTAACCAATGAGCCACAGTACTGGAGTTACCATTGCCCTAATGTCCCACAGTACAGGAGTTACCACTGCCCCAATGACCTACAGTACAGGAGTTACCATTGCTCCAATGACACACAGTACATGAATTAACATTGCCCCAGTGACCCACAGTACAGCAGTTACCATTGTGCCAATGACCCACAATACATGAGTTACCATTTTCCCAATGACCCACAGTACAGGAGTTACCAATGACCCACAGTACAGGAGTTACCATTGCCCCAATGACCCATAGTACAGGAGTTACCATTGTCCTAATGACTCACAGCACAGGAGTTTCCATTGTACCAATGACCCACAGTACAGGAGTTACCAATGACCCACAGTACAGGAGTAAAATTTGCCCCAATGACCCACAGTAGACGAGTTACCATTGCCCCAATGACCCACAGTACAGGAGTGACGAATGACCCAAGTACAGGAGTTACGTTTGCCCCAATCACTCACCGTACAGTTGTTACCATTGCTCCAATGACCCACAGTACATGAATTTCCATTGCCCCAATGACCCACAGTACAGTTGTTACCAATGACCCACAGTACAGGAGTTAACTTTGCCCCAGTGACCCACAGTCCAGGAGTTACCATTGCCCCAATGACCAACAGTACAGGAGTTACCTTTGCCCCAATGACCCACAGTACAGGAGTTACCAATGACCCACAGTACTGGCGTTACCATTGCCCTAATGACCCACAGTACAGGAGTTACCTCTGCCCCAGTGACCTACAGTACAGGAGTTACCATTGCACCAATGAACAACAGTACAGGAGTTACCCATGACCCACAGGACATGAGTTACCATTGTCCCAATGACCCACAGTACAGGAGTTACCATTGTCCCAATGACCCACTGTACAGGAGTTACCATTGTCCCAATGACCCACAGTACAGGAGTTACTATTGTTCCATTGACCCACAGTACAGGAGTTACTATTGTTCCATTGACCCACAATACAGGAGTTACTATTGTTCCAATGACCCACTGTACAGGAGTTACTATTGTCCATTGACCCACAGTACAGGAGTTACCAATGACCCACAGTACAGGAGTTACCATTGTCCCAATGACCCACAGTACAGGAGTTACCAATGACCCACAGTACAGGAGTTACCAATGACCCACATTACAGGAGTTAATATTGTTCAATTGACCCACAGTACAGGAGTTACCATTGCCCTAGTGACACACAGTACAGGAGTTACCAATGACCCACAGTACAGGAGTTCTATTTGCCCCAATGACCCTTAGTACAGGAGTTTCGAATGACCCAAGTACAGGAGATACGTTTGCCCCAATGACCCATAGTACAGAAGTTACCTTTGCCCCAATGGCCCACCGTACAGGAGTTACCATTGCCCCAATGACCCACAGTACTTGAATTACCATTGCCCCAATGACCTTCAGTACAGTTGTTACAAATGACCCACAGTACAGGAGTTACCTTTGACCCAGTGACCCACAGTCCAGGAGTTTCCATTGCCCCAATGACCCACTGTATAGGAGTTACCAATGTCCCACAGTAAAGGAGTTACCTTTGCCCCAATGACCCACAGTACATGAGTTACCAATGACCCACAGTACAGGAGTTACCTTTGCCCCAATGACCCACAGTACAGGAGTTACCAATGACCCACAGGACAGGAGTTACATTTGCCCCAATGACCCGCAGTACAGGAGTTACCATTGTGCAACTGACCCACAGTACAGGAGATACCATTGACCCAATGACCCACATTACAGGAGATATCAATGACCCACACTACAGGAGTTACCATTGCCCCAATCACCCATAGTACAGGAGTTACCATTGTCCCAATGACCCACAGAACAGGTTTTACCATTTTCCCAATGACCCACAGGACAGGAGTTAGCAATGAGCCACAGTACAGGAGTTACCATTGTCCCCATGACACACAGTACCGGAGTTACCAATGACCCACAGTACAGGAGTTACCATTGTCCCAATGACCCACAGTCAGGTGTTACCATTGCCCCAATGACCCACAGTACAGGAGTTACCAATGACCCACAGTACAGGAGTTACCTTTGCCCCAATGACCCACAGTACAAGAGTTACCTTAGCCCCAATGGCCCACAGTACAGGCAAGATCATTGCCCCAATGACCCACAGTACAGGAATTACCATTGCCCCAATCATCCACAGTACAGGAGTTAACAATGACCCACAGTACTGGAGTTATCTTTGCCCCAGTGACCCATAGTCCAGGAGTTACCATTGCCCCAATGACCCACAGTACAGGAGTTACCAATGACCCACAGTACAGGAGTTACCTTTTCCCCAGTGACCCACAGTACAGGAGTTACCAATGACCCACAGTACAGGAGTTACCTTTGCCCCAATGACCCACAGTACAGGAGTTAACTTTGCCCCAATGACCCACAGTACAGGAGTTACCATTGTCCCAATGAACCACAGTACAGGAGAACCAAAGTCCCACCGAACAGGCGTTACAATTGTCCCAATGACCCACAGTACAGGAGATCCCAATGACCCACAGTACTGGAGTTACCTATGACCAACAGTACAGGCATTACAATTGTCCCAATGGCCCACAGTACAGGAGTTCCCAATGACCAACAGTACAGAACTTACTATTGTCCCAATGACCCCCAGTACAGGAGATACCATTGCCCCAATGACCCACAGTACAGGAGTTACCAATGACCCACAGTACAGGAGTTACCTTTGTCCCAATGACCCACAGTACAGGAGTTTCCTTTGCCCCAATGACCCACAGTACAGGAGTTACCATTTCCCCAATGACCCACTGTACAGGAGTTACCAATGACCCACAGTACAGGAGTTACCTTTGCCCCAGTGACCCACCGTACAGTATTAAACAATGACCCACAGTACAGGAATAACCAATGACCCACAGTACAGGAGTTACCTTTGCTCCAATGACCCACTGTACAGGAGTTATTTTTGTCCGAATGACCCACAGTATAGTAGTTTTTCATTGTCCCAATGACCCACAGTACAAGAGATACCATTGTCCCAATGACCCACAGTACAGGAGTAAGCATTGCCCCAATGACCAACATTATAGGAGTTATAATAGTCACAATGACCCACAGTACAGGAGTGACCATTGCCCACATGACACGCAGTACAGGAGTTACCATTGTTCCTATGACCCACAGTACAGGAGTTAACATTGTCCCAATGACCCACATTACAGTAGTTACCAATGACCCACATTACAGAAATTACCATTGCCCCAGTGACCCACAGTACATCAGTTACCATTGTACCAATGACCCACAATACATGAGTTACCATTTTCCCAATGACCCACAGTACAGGAGTTACCAATGACCCACAGTACAGGAGTTACCATTGTCCTAATGACTCACAGCACAGGAGTTTCCATTGTACCAATGACCCACAGTACAGGAGTTACCAATGACCCACAATACAGGAGGTACCTTTGCCCCAGTGACCCACAGGAGATGAGTAACCAATGAGCCACAGTACTGGAGTTACCATTGCCCTAATGTCCCACAGTACAGGAGTTACCACTGCCCCAATGACCTACAGTACAGGAGTTACCATTGCTCCAATGACACACAGTACATGAATTAACATTGCCCCAGTGACCCACAGTACAGCAGTTACCATTGTGCCAATGACCCACAGTACAGGAGTTATCATTTTCCCAATGACCCACAGTACAGGGGTTACCAATGACCCACAGTACAGGAGTTATCATTTTCCCAATGACCCACAGTACAGGAGGTACCAATGACCCACAGTACAGGAGTTACCTTTGCCCCTATGACCCACAGTACAGGAGTTACCAATGACCCACAACACAGGTGTTACCTTTGCCCCAGTGACCCACAGTACAGGAGTAACCAATGAGCCACATTACTGTAGTTACAATTGCCCTAATGTCCCACAGTAAATGCGTTACCCCTGCCCCAATGACCTACAGTACAGGAGTTACCATTGCTCCAATGACCCACAGTACATGAATTACCATTGCCCCAATGACCCAAAGTACAGTTGTTCCCAATGACCCACAGTACAGGAGTTAACTTTGCCCCAGTGACCCACAGTCCAGTAGTTACCATTGCCCCAATGACCCACAGTACAGGAGTTACCTTTGCCCCAATGACCCACAGTACAGCAGTTACCAATGACCCACAGTACTGGAGTTACCATTGCCCTAATGACCCACAGTACAGGAGTTACCTCTGCCCCAATGACCTACAGTACAGGAGCTACCATTGCACCAATGAACCACAGTACCGAGTTACCCATGACCCACAGGACAGGAGTTACCATTGTCCCAATGACCCACAGTACAGGAGTTACCATTGTCCCAATGACCCACAGTACAGGAGTTACCATTGCCCCAGTGACCCTCAGTACAGGAGTTACCATTGCCCCAATGAGCCACAGTACAGGAGTTACCAATGACCCACAGTACAGGAGTTACCATTGCCCCAATGACCCACAGTACAGGAGTTACCATTGCGCCAATGACCCACAGTACAGGTGTTACCATTGTCCCACTGACCCACAGAGCAAGAGTTACCAATGACCCACTGCACAGGAGTAACCATTGCCCCAGTGACCCATAGTACAGGAGTTAGCATTGTCCCAATGCCCACAGTACAGGAGTTAGCAATGACCCACAGTACAGGAGTTACCTTTGCCCCAATGATCCACAGTATAGGAGTTAACAATGAGCAACAGTACTGGAGTTACCATTGTCCCAAAGACCCACAGTACAGCAGTTATCTTTGCCCCAATGACCCACAGTACAGGAGTTACCATTGCACCAATGACCCACAGTACAGGAGTTACCCATGACCCTCAGGACAGGAGTTACCATTGTCCCAATGACCCACAGTACAGGAGTTACCATTGCCCCAATGACCCACAGTACAGGAGTTACCATTGCCCCAATGACCCACAGTACTGGAGTTACGAATGAGCCAAGTACAGGAGATACGTTTGCGTCAATGACCCACAGTACAGGAGTTACCTTTGCCCCAATGACCCACAATTCAGGAGTTACCATTTCCCCAATGACCCACAGTACATGAATTACCATTGCCCCAATGACCCACAGTACAGGTGTTAGCAATGACCCGCATTACAAGAGTTACCTTTGCCCCAGTGACCTACAGTCCGGGAGTTAACATTGCCCCAATGACCCAGAGTACAGGAGTTACCAATGACCCACATTACAGGAGTTAGCTTTGTCCCAGTGACCGACAGTATAGGAGTTAACAATGACCCACAGTACAGGAGTTACCTTTGCCCCAATGACCCACATTACAGGAGTTACCATTGTCCCAATGACCCACAGTAGACGAGTTACCAATGACCCACAGTACAGCAGTTACCATTGCCGCAATGACCCACTGTACAGGAGTTACCAATGACCCACAGTACAGGAGTTACCAATGACCCACAGTACAGGAGTTAACTTTGCCCCAATGACCCGCAGTACAGTAGTTACCATTGTGCCAATGACCCACAGTACAGGAGATACCATTGCCCCAATGACCAACACTAGAGGAGTTACTAATAACCCACAGTACAGCAGTTACCATTGCCCAAATGACCACAGTACAGGAGTTACCCATGACCCACAGGACAGGAGTTACCATTGTCCCAATGACCCTCAGTACAGGAGTTACCAATGACCCACAGTACAGGAGTAAAATTTGCCCCAATGACCCACAGTAGACGAGTTACCATTGCCCCAATGACCCACAGTACAGGAGTGACGAATGACCCAAGTACAGGAGTTACGTTTGCCCCAATCACTCACCGTACAGTTGTTACCATTGCTCCAATGACCCACAGTACATGAAATTCCATTGCCCCAATGACCCACAGTACAGGAGTTAACTTTGCCCCAGTGACCCACAGTACAGGAGTTAGCATTGCCCCAATGACCAACAGTACAGGAGTTACCTTTGCCCCAATGACCCACAGTACAGGAGTTACCAATGACCCACAGTACTGGCGTTACCATTGCCCTAATGACCCACAGTACAGGAGTTACCTCTGCCCCAATGACCTACAGTACAGGAGTTACCATTGCACCAATGAACAACAGTACAGGAGTTACCCATGACCCACAGGACATGAGTTACCATTGTCCCAATGACCCACAGTACAGGAGTTACCATTGTCCCAATGACCCACTGTACAGGAGTTACCATTGTCCCAATGACCCACAGTACAGGAGTTACTATTGTTCCATTGACCCACAGTACAGGAGTTACTATTGTTCCATTGACCCACAATACAGGAGTTACTATTGTTCCAATGACCCACTGTACAGGAGTTACTATTGTCCATTGACCCACAGTACAGGAGTTACCAATGACCCACAGTACAGGAGTTACCATTGTCCCAATGACCCACAGTACAGGAGTTACCAATGACCCACAGTACAGGAGTTACCAATGACCCACATTACAGGAGTTAATATTGTTCAATTGACCCACAGTACAGGAGTTACCATTGCCCTAATGACACACAGTACAGGAGTTACCATTGTGCAACTGACCCACAGTACAGGAGATACCATTGACCCAATGACCCACATTACAGGAGATATCAATGACCCACACTACAGGAGTTACCATTGCCCCAATCACCCATAGTACAGGAGTTACCATTGTCCCAATGACCCACAGAACAGGTTTTACCATTTTCCCAATGACCCACAGGACAGGAGTTAGCAATGAGCCACAGTACAGGAGTTACCATTGTCCCCATGACACACAGTACCGGAGTTACCAATGACCCACAGTACAGGAGTTACCATTGTCCCAATGACCCACAGTCAGGTGTTACCATTGCCCTAATGACCCACAGTACAGGAGTTAACAATGACCCACAGTACAGGAGTTACCTTTGCCCCAATGACCCACAGTACAAGAGTTACCTTAGCCCCAAAGGCCCACAGTACAGGCAAGATCATTGCCCCAATGACCCACAGTACAGGAATTACCATTGCCCCAATCATCCACAGTACAGGAGTTCCCAATGACCCACTGTACAGGAGTTACCTATGCCCCAATGACCCACAATAGAGGAGTTACCATTGTCCCAATGACCCACAGTACAGGAGTTACCATTGTCCCATTGACCCACAGTACAGGATTTAACAATGACCCACAGTACAGGAGTTACCTTTGCCCTAATGTCCCACCTTAAAGGAGTTATCATTGTCCCAGTGACCCACAGTACAGGAGTTAACATTATCCCAATGACAAACAGTACTGAAGTTAGCATTGCACCAGTGACCAACAGTATAGGAGTTATCATTGTCCCACAGGAGTTACCAGGAGTTACCATTGCCCCAATGACCCGCAGTACGGAGCCCCAATGACCCAAGTACAGGAGTTACCAATGCCCACAGTAACCACCCTAACCCACAGTACAGGAGTTACGTTGCCAATGACCCAGTACAGAGTACATGAGACATGAGTTACCATTGTCCCAATGACCCACAGTACAGGAGTTACCATTGTCCCAATGACCCACAGTACAGGAGTTACCATGTCCCAATGACCCACAGTACAGGAGTTACTATTGTTCCATTGACCCACAGTACAGGAGTTACTATTGTTCCATTGACCCACAATACAGGAGTTACTATTGTTCCAATGACCCACTGTACAGAGTTACTATTGTCCATTGACCCACAGTACAGGAGTTACCAATGACCCACAGTACAGGAGTTACCATTGTCCCAATGACCCACAGTACAGAGTTAACCAATGACCCACAGTACAGGAGTTACCAATGACCCACATACAGGAGTTAATATTGTTCAATTGACCCACAGTACAGGCGTTACAATTGCCCTAATGACACACAGCACAGAGTTACCATTGTGCAACATGACCCACAGTACTGGAGATACCATTGACCCTATGACCCACATTACAGGAGATATCAATGACCCACACTATCAGGAGTGACCATTGCCCCAATCACCCTTAGTACAGGAGTTACCATTGTCCCAAGGACCAACAGAAACAAGGTTTTACGCATTTCCCAATGACCCACAGGACAGGAGTTAGCAATGAGCCACAGCACAGGGAGTTACCATTGCCCGCATGACACACAGTACCGGAGTTACCATGACCCACAGTACAGGAGTTACCATTGTCCCAATGACCCACAGTCAGGTGTTACCATTGCCCTAATGACCCACAGTACAGGAGTTTACAATGACCCACAGTCAGGAGTTACCTTGCCCCAATGGACCCACAGTACAAGAGTTTACCCTTAGCCCCAAAGGCCCCCACAGTATCAGGCAAGATCATTGCCCCAATACCCACAGTACAGGAATTACCATTGGCCCAAGCATCCACAGTACAGAGTTCCCATGACCCACTGTTACAGGAGTTAACTTATGCCCCAATGACCCACACTGTACAGGAGTTACCTATGCCCCAATGACTGGCCCACAGTACATGAGTGACCATTGCCCCCATGATGCACACTACAGGAGTTACCATTGCCCCAATGACCCGCAGTACAGGAGTTACCATTGTCCCAATGAACCACCTTACAGGAGTTACCAATGACCCACAGTACAGGAGTTACCATTGCCCCAATGACAAACAGTACAGGAGTTACCATTGTGCCAATGACCCACAGTACAGGTGTTACCATTGTCCCAATGACCCACAGAGCAGGAGTTACCAATGACCCACAGTACAGGAGTAACCGTTGCCCCAGTGACCCATAGTACAGGAGTTAGCATTGTCCCAATGAACCACTGTACAGGAGTTACCATTGTCCCAATACCCACAGTACAGGAGTTAGCAATGACCCACAGTACAGGAGTTACCTTTGCCCCAGTGACCCACAGTACAGGAGTTAACAATGAGCAACAGTACTGGAGTTACCATTGTCCCAAAGACCCACAGTACAGCAGTTATCTTTGCCCCAATGACCCACTGTACAGGAGTTACCATTGCACCAATGACCCACAGTACAGGAGTTACCCATGACCCTCAGGACAGGAGTTACCATTGTCCCAATGACCCACAGTACAGGAGTTACCATTGCCCCAATGACACACACTACTGGAGTTACCATTGCCCCAATGACCCACAGTACTGGAGTTACGAATGACCCACAGTACAGGAGTTACCTTTGCCCCAATGACCCACAATTCAGGAATTACCATTTCCCCAATGACCCACAGTACATGAAATACCATTGCCCCAATGAACCACAGTACAGGCGTTACCAATGACCCGCATTACAGGAGTTACCTTTGCCCCAGTGACCTACAGTCCGTGAGTTACCATTGCCCCAATGACCCACAGTACAGGAGTTACCAATGTCCCACATTACAGGAGTTAGCTTTGCCCCAGTGACCCACAGTACAGGAGTTACCAATGACCCACAGTACAGGATTTACCATTGTCCCAATGACCCACAGTAGACGAGAAACCAATGACGCACAGTACAGCAGTTACCATTGCCCCAATGACCCAGAGTACAGGAGTTACCAATGACCCACAGTACAGGAGTTACCAATGACCCACAGTACAGGAGTTACCTTTGCCCCAATGACCCACAGTACAGGAGTTACCATTGGGCCAATGACCCACAGTACAGGAGATACCATTGCCCCAATGACCCACACTAGAGGAGTTACTAATAACCCACAGTACAGCAGTTACCATTGCCCCAATGTCCCACAGTACAGGAGTTACCAATGACCCACAGTACAGGATTTACCAATGACCCACAGTACAGGAGTTACCTTTGCCCCAATGACCCGCGGTACAGGAGTTACCATTGTGCCAATGACCAACAGTACAGGAGTTACCAATGACCCACAGTACAGCACTTACCATTGCCCCAGTGACCCAGAGTACATGAGTTACCATCGTCCCAATGACCCACCGTACAGGAGTTTGCAATGACCCACAGTACAGGAGTTACCTTTGCCCCAGTGACTCACAGTACGGCATTTACCAATGACCCACAGTACAGCAGTTATCATTGTCCCAATGATCCACAGTCCAGGAGTTACTATTGTTCCATTGACCCACAGTACAGGATTTACTATTGTTCCATTGACCAACAGTACAGGAGTTACTATTGTTCCATTGACCCACTGTACAGGAGTTAATATTGTTCCATTGACCCACAGTACAGGAGTTACTATAGTTCCATTGACCCACTGTACAGGAGTTACCATTGCTCCAATGACACACAGTACATGAATTAACATTGCCCCAGTGACCACAGTACAGCAGTTACCATTGTGCCAATGACCCACAGTACAGGAGTTATCATTTTCCCAATGACCCACAGTACAGGAGTTACCAATGACCCACAGTACAGGAGTTATCATTTTCGCAATGACCCACAGTACAGGAGGTACCAATGACCCACAGTACAGGAGTTACCTTTGCCCCTATGACCCACAGTACAGGAGTTACCAATGACCCACAACACAGGTGTTACCTTTGCCCCAGTGATCCACAGTACAGGAGTTACCAATGAGCCATATTACTGTAGTTACAATTGCCCTAATGTCCCACAGTAAATGCGTTACCCCTGCCCCAATGACCTACAGTACAGGAGTTACCATTGCTCCAATGACCCACAGTACATGAATTACCATTGCCCCAATGACCCAAAGTACAGTTGTTCCCAATGACCCACAGTACAGGAGTTAACTTTGCCCCAATGACCCACAGTCCAGTAGTTACCATTGCCCCAATGACCCACAGTACAGGAGTTACCTTTGCCCCAATGACCCACAGTACAGCAGTTACCAATGACCCACATTACTGGAGTTACCATTGCCCTAATGACCCACAGTACAGGAGTTACCTCTGCCCCAATGACCTACAGTACAGGAGCTACCATTGCACCAATGAACCACAGTACCGAGTTACCCATGACCCACAGGACAGGAGTTACCATTGTCCCAATGACCCACAGTACAGGAGTTACCATTGTCCCAATGACCCACAGTACAGGAGTTACCATTGCCCCAGTGACCCTCAGTACAGGAGTTACCATTGCCCCAATGAGCCACAGTACAGGATTTACCAATGACCCACAGTACAGGAGTTACCATTGCCCCAATGACCCACAGTACAGGAGTTACCATTGTGCCAATGACCCACAGTACAGGTGTTACCATTGTCCCACTGACCCACAGAGCAAGAGTTACCAATGACCCACTGCACAGGAGTAACCATTGCCCCAGTGACCCATAGTACAGGAGTTAGCATTGTCCCAATGCCCACAGTACAGGAGTTAGCAATGACCCACAGTACAGCAGTTACCTTTGCCCCAATGATCCACAGTATAGGAGTTAACAATGAGCAACAGTACTGGAGTTACCATTGTCCCAAAGACCCAAAGTACAGCAGTTATCTTTGCCCCAATGACCCACAGTACAGGAGTTACCATTGCACCAATGACCCACAGTACAGGAGTTACCCATGACCCTCAGGACAGGAGTTACCATTGTCCCAATGACCCACAGTACAGGAGTTACCATTGCCCCAATGACCCACAGTACAGGAGTTACCATTGCCCCAATGACCCACAGTACTGGAGTTACGAATGAGCCAAGTACAGGAGATACGTTTGCGTCAATGACCCACAGTACAGGAGTTACCTTTGCCCCAATGACCCACAATTCAGGAGTTACCATTTCCCCAATGACCCACAGTACATGAATTACCATTGCCCCAATGACCCACAGTACAGGTGTTAGCAATGACCCGCATTACAGGAGTTACCTTTGCCCCAGTGACCTACAGTCCGGGAGTTAACATTGCCCCAATGACCCAGAGTACAGGAGTTACCAATGACCCACATTACAGGAGTTAGCTTTGCCCCAGTGACCGACAGTATAGGAGTTAACAATGACCCACAGTACAGGAGTTACCTTTGCCCCAATGACCCACATTACAGGAGTTACCATTGTCCCAATGACCCACAGTAGACGAGTTACCAATGACCCACAGTACAGCAGTTACCATTGCCGCAATGACCCACTGTACAGGAGTTACCAATGACCCACAGTACAGGAGTTACCAATGACCCACAGTACAGGAGTTACCTTTGCCCCAATGACCCGCAGTACAGTAGTTACCATTGTGCCAATGACCCACAGTACAGGAGATACCATTGCCCCAATGACCAACACTAGAGGAGTTACTAATAACCCACAGTACAGCAGTTACCATTGCCCAAATGACCACAGTACAGGAGTTACCCATGACCCACAGGACAGGAGTTACCATTGTCCCAATGACCCTCAGTACAGGAGTTACCATTGTCCCAATGACCCACAGTACAGGAGTTACCAATGACCCACAGTACAGGAGTAAAATTTGCCCCAATGACCCACAGTAGACGAGTTACCATTGCCCCAATGACCCACAGTACAGGAGTGACGAATGACCCAAGTACAGGAGTTACGTTTGCCCCAATCACTCACCGTACAGTTGTTACCATTGCTCCAATGACACACAGTACATGAATTTCTATTGCCCCAATGACCCACAGTACAGTTGTTACCAATGACCCACAGTACAGGAGTTAACTTTGCCCCAGTGACCCACAGTCCAGGAGTTACCATTGCCCCAATGACCAACAGTACAGGAGTTACCTTTGCCCCAATGACCCACAGTACAGGAGTTACCAATGACCCACAGTACTGGCGTTACCATTGCCCTAATGACCCACAGTACAGGAGTTACCTCTGCCCCAATGACCTACAGTACAGGAGTTACCATTGCACCAATGAACAACAGTACAGGAGTTACCCATGACCCACAGGACATGAGTTACTATTGTCCCAATGACCCACAGTACAGGAGTTACCATTGTCCCAATGACCCACTGTACAGGAGTTACCATTGTCCCAATGACCCACAGTACAGGAGTTACTATTGTTCCATTGACCCACAGTACAGGAGTTACTATTGTTCCATTGACCCACAATACAGGAGTTACTATTGTTCCAATGACCCACTGTACAGGAGTTACTATTGTCCATTGACCCACAGTACAGGAGTTACCAATGACCCACAGTACAGGAGTTACCATTGTCCCAATGACCCACAGTACAGGAGTTACCAATGACCCACAGTACGGGAGTTACCAATGACCCACATTACAGGAGTTAATATTGTTCAATTGACCCACAGTACAGGAGTTACCATTGCCCTAATGACACACAGTACAGGAGTTACCAATGACCCACAGTACAGGAGTTCTATTTGCCCCAATGACCCTCAGTACAGGAGTTTCGAATGACCCAAGTACAGGAGATACGTTTGCCCCAATGACCCACAGTACAGAAGTTACCTTTGCCCCAATGGCCCACCGTACAGGAGTTACCATTGCCCCAGTGACCCACAGTACTTGAATTACCATTGCCTCAATGACCTTCAGTACAGTTGTTACAAATGACCCACAGTACAGGAGTTACCTTTGACCCAGTGACCCACAGTCCAGGAGTTTCCATTGCCCCAATGACCCACTGTACAGGAGTTACCAATGTCCCACAGTAAAGGAGTTACCTTTGCCCCAATGACCCACAGTACAGGAGTTACCAATGACCCACAGTACAGGAGTTACCTTTGCCCCAATGACCCACAGTACAGGAGTTACCAATGACCCACAGGACAGGAGTACATTTGCCCCAATGACCCGTAGTACAGGAGATACCATTGTGCAACTGACCCACAGTACAGGAGATACCATTGACCCAATGACCCACATTACAGGAGATATCAATGACCCACACTACAGGAGTTACCATTGCCCCAATCACCCATAGTACAGGAGTTACCATTGTCCCAATGACCCACAGAACAGGTTTTACCATTTTCCCAATGACCCACAGGACAGGAGTTAGCAATGAGCCACAGTACAGGAGTTACCATTGTCCCCATGACACACAGTACCGGAGTTACCAATGACCCACAGTACAGGAGTTACCATTGTCCCAATGACCCACAGTCAGGTGTTACCATTGCCCTAATGACCCACAATACAGGAGTTACCAATGACCCACAGTACAGGAGTTACCTTTGCCCCAATGACCCACAGTACAAGAGTTACCTTAGCCCCAAAGGCCCACAGTACAGGCAAGATCATTGCCCCAATGACCCACAGTACAGGAATTACCATTGCCCCAATCATCCACAGTACAGGAGTTCCCAATGACCCACTGTACAGGAGTTACCTATGCCCCAATGACCCACAATAGAGGAGTTACCATTGTCCCAATGACGCACAGTACAGGAGTTACCATTGTCCCATTGACCCACAGTACAGGATTTAACAATGACCCACAGTACAGGAGTTACCTTTGCCCTAATGTCCCACCTTAAAGGAGTTATCATTGTCCCAGTGACCCACAGTACAGGAGTTAACATTATCCCAATGACAAACAGTACTGAAGTTAGCATTGCACCAGTGACCAACAGTATAGGAGTTATCATTGTCCCAATGGCCCACAGTACATGAGTGACCATTGCCCCCATGATGCACACTACAGGAGTTACCATTGCCCCAATGACCCGCAGTACAGGAGTTACCATTGTCCCAATGAACCACATTACAGGAGTTACCAATGACCCACAGCACAGGAGTTACCATTGCCCCAATGACAAACAGTACAGGAGTTACCATTGTGCCAATGACCCACAGTACAGGTTTTACCATTGTCCCAATGACCCACAGAGCAGGAGTTACCAATTACCCACACTACAGGAGTAACCATTGCCCCAGTGACCCATAGTACAGGAGTTAGCATGGTCCCAATGAACCACTGTACAGGAGTTACCATTGTCCCAATACCCACAGTACAGGAGTTAGCAATGACCCACAGTACAGGAGTTACCTTTGCCCCAGTGACCCACAGTACAGGAGTTAACAATGAGCAACAGTACTGGAGTTACCATTGTCCCAAAGACCCACAGTACAGCAGTTATCTTTGCCCCAATGACCCACTGTACAGGAGTTACCATTGCACCAATGACCCACAGTACAGGAGTTACCCATGACCCTCAGGACAGGAGTTACCATTGTCCCAATGACCCACAGTACAGGAGTTACCATTGCCCCAATGACACACACTACTGGAGTTACCATTGCCCCAATGACCCACAGTACAGGAGTTACGAATGACCCACAGTACAGGAGTTACCTTTGCCCCAATGACCCACAATTCAGGAATTACCATTTCCCCAATGACCCACAGTACATGAAATACCATTGCCCCAATGAACCACAGTACAGGCGTTACCAATGACCCGCATTACAGGAGTTACCTTTGCCCCAGTGACCTACAGTCCGTGAGTTACCATTGCCCCAATGACCCACAGTACAGGAGTTACCAATGTCCCACATTACAGGAGTTGGCTTTGCCCCAGTGACCCACAGTACAGGAGTTACCAATGACCCACAGTACAGGAGTTACCATTGTCCCAATGACCCACAGTAGACGAGAAACCAATGACCCCAGTACAGCAGTTACCATTGCCGCAATGACCCAGAGTACAGGAGTTACCATTGACCCACAGTACAGGAGTTACCTTTGCCCCAATGACCCACAGTACAGGAGTTACCATTGGGCCAATGACCCACAGTACAGGAGATACCATTGCCCCAATGACCCACACTAGTGGAGTTACTAATAACCCACAGTACAGCAGTTACCATTGCCCCAATGTCCCACAGTACAGGAGTTACCAATGACCCACAGTACAGGATTTACCAATGACCCACAGTACAGGAGTTACCTTTGCCCCAATGACCCGCGGTACAGGAGTTACCATTGTGCCAATGACCAACAGTACAGGAGTTACCAATGACCCACAGTACAGCACTTACCATTGCCCCAGTGACCCAGAGTACATGAGTTACCATCGTCCCAATGACCCACCGTACAGGATTTTGCAATGACCCACAGTACAGGAGTTACCTTTGCCCCAGTGACTCACAGTACGGCATTTACCAATGACCCACAGTACAGCAGTTATCATTGTCCCAATGATCCACAGTCCAGGAGTTACTATTGTTCCATTGACCCACAGTACAGGATTTACTATTGTTCCATTGACCAACAGTACAGGAGTTACTATTGTTCCATTGACCCACTGTACAGGAGTTAATATTGTTCCATTGACCCACAGTACAGGAGTTACTATAGTTCCATTGGCCCACAGTACAGGAGTTACCATTGCTCCAATGACACACAGTACATGAATTAACATTGCCCCAGTGACCCACAGTACAGCAGTAACCATTGTGCCAATGACCCACAGTACAGGAGTTATCATTTTCCCAATGACCCACAGTACAGGAGTTACCAATGACCCACAGTACAGGAGTTATCATTTTCCCAATGACCCACAGTACAGGAGGTACCAATGACCCACAGTACAGGAGTTACCTTTGCCCCTATGACCCACAGTACAGGAGTTACCAATGACCCACAACACAGGTGTTACCTTTGCCCCAGTGACCCACAGTACAGGAGTAACCAATGAGCCACATTACTGTAGTTACAATTGCCCTAATGTCCCACAGTAAATGCGTTACCCCTGCCCCAATGACCTACAGTACAGGAGTTACCATTGCTCCAATGACCCACAGTACATGAATTACCATTGCCCCAATGACCCAAAGTACAGTTGTTCCCAATGACCCACAGTACAGGAGTTAACTTTGCCCCAGTGACCCACAGTCCAGTAGTTACCATTGCCCCAATCACCCACAGTACAGGAGTTACCTTTGCCCCAATGACCCACAGTACAGCAGTTACCAATGACCCACAGTACTGGAGTTACCATTGCCCTAATGACCCACAGTACAGGAGTTACCTCTGCCCCAATGACCTACAGTACAGGAGCTACCATTGCACCA
Organism: Carcharodon carcharias; assembly: GCF_017639515.1. NCBI lineage: Eukaryota > Metazoa > Chordata > Chondrichthyes > Lamniformes > Lamnidae > Carcharodon > Carcharodon carcharias. The sequence goes on along the minus strand of NC_054472.1, from coordinate 196,933,765 downwards.
ATGAACCACAGTACCGAGTTACCCATGACCCACAGGACAGGAGTTACCATTGTCCCAATGACCCACAGTACAGGAGTTACCATTGTCCCAATGACCCACAGTACAGGAGTTACCATTGCCCCAGTGACCCTCAGTACAGGAGTTACCATTGCCCCAATGAGCCACAGTACAGGAGTTAACAATGACCCACAGTACAGGAGTTACCATTGCCCCAATGACCCACAGTACAGGAGTTACCATTGTGCCAATGACCCACAGTACAGGTGTTACCATTGTCCCACTGACCCACAGAGCAAGAGTTACCAATGACCCACTGCTCAAGAGTAACCATTGCCCCAGTGACCCATAGTACAGGAGTTAGCATTGTCCCAATGCCCACAGTACAGGAGTTAGCAATGACCCACAGTACAGGAGTTACCTTTGCCCCAATGATCCACAGTATAGGAGTTAACAATGAGCAACAGTACTGGAGTTACCATTGTCCCAAAGACCCACAGTACAGCAGTTATCTTTGCCCCAATGACCCACAGTACAGGAGTTACCATTGCACCAATGACCCACTGTACAGGAGTTACCCATGACCCTCAGGACAGGAGTTACCATTGTCCCAATGACCTACAGTACAGGAGTTACCATTGCTCCAATGACCCACAGTACATGAATTACCATTGCCCCAATGACCCAAAGTACAGTTGTTCCCAATGACCCACAGTACAGGAGTTAACTTTGCCCCAGTGACCCACAGTCCAGTAGTTACCATTGCCCCAATCACCCACAGTACAGGAGTTACCTTTGCCCCAATGACCCACAGTACAGCAGTTACCAATGACCCACAGTACTGGAGTTACCATTGCCCTAATGACCCACAGTACAGGAGTTACCTCTGCCCCAATGACCTACAGTACAGGAGCTACCATTGCACCAATGAACCACAGTACCGAGTTACCCATGACCCACAGGACAGGAGTTACCATTGTCCCAATGACCCACAGTACAGGAGTTACCATTGTCCCAATGACCCACAGTACAGGAGTTACCATTGCCCCAGTGACCCTCAGTACAGGAGTTACCATTGCCCCAATGAGCCACAGTACAGGAGTTAACAATGACCCACAGTACAGGAGTTACCATTGCCCCAATGACCCACAGTACAGGAGTTACCATTGTGCCAATGACCCACAGTACAGGTGTTACCATTGTCCCACTGACCCACAGAGCAAGAGTTACCAATGACCCACTGCTCAAGAGTAACCATTGCCCCAGTGACCCATAGTACAGGAGTTAGCATTGTCCCAATGCCCACAGTACAGGAGTTAGCAATGACCCACAGTACAGGAGTTACCTTTGCCCCAATGATCCACAGTATAGGAGTTAACAATGAGCAACAGTACTGGAGTTACCATTGTCCCAAAGACCCACAGTACAGCAGTTATCTTTGCCCCAATGACCCACAGTACAGGAGTTACCATTGCACCAATGACCCACTGTACAGGAGTTACCCATGACCCTCAGGACAGGAGTTACCATTGTCCCAATGACCCACAGTACAGGAGTTACCATTGCCCCAATGACCCACAGTACAGGAGTTACCATTGCCCCAATGACCCACAGTACTGGAGTTACGAATGAGCCAAGTACAGGAGATACGTTTGCGTCAATGACCCACAGTACAGGAGTTACCTTTGCCCCAATGACCCACAATTCAGGAGTTACCATTTCCCCAATGACCCACAGTACATGAATTACCATTGCCCCAATGACCCACAGTACAGGTGTTAGCAATGACCCGCATTACAGGAGTTACCTTTGCCCCAGTGACCTACAGTCCGGGAGTTAACATTGCCCCAATGACTTAGAGTACAGGAGTTACCAATGACCCACATTACAGGAGTTAGCTTTGCCCCAGTGACCGACAGTATAGGAGTTAACAATGACCCACAGTACAGGAGTTACCTTTGCCCCAATGACCCACATTACAGGAGTTACCATTGTCCCAATGACCCACAGTAGACGAGTTACCAATGACCCACAGTACAGCAGTTACCATTGCCGCAATGACCCACTGTACAGGAGATACCAATGACCCACCGTACAGGAGTTACCAATGACCCACAGTACAGGAGTTACCTTTGCCCCAATGACCCGCAGTACAGTAGTTACCATTGTGCCAATGACCCACAGTACAGGAGATACCATTGCCCCAATGACCAACACTAGAGGAGTTACTAATAACCCACAGTACAGCAGTTACCATTGCCCAAATGACCACAGTACAGGAGTTACCCATGACCCACAGGACAGGAGTTACCATTGTCCCAATGACCCTCAGTACAGGAGTTACCATTGTCCCAATGACCCACAGTACAGGAGTAAAATTTGCCCCAATGACCCACAGTAGACGAGTTACCATTGCCCCAATGACCCACAGTACAAGAGTGACGAATGACCCAAGTACAGGAGTTACGTTTGCCCCAATCACTCACCGTACAGTTGTTACCATTGCTCCAATGACCCACAGTACATGAATTTCCATTGCCCCAATGACCCACAGTACAGTTGTTACCAATGACCCACAGTACAGGAGTTAACTTTGCCCCAGTGACCCACAGTCCAGGAGTTACCATTGCCCCAATGACCAACAGTACAGGAGTTACCTTTGCCCCAATGACCCACAGTACAGGAGTTACCAATGACCCACAGTACTGGCGTTACCATTGCCCTAATGACCCACAGTACAGGAGTTACCTCTGCCCCAATGACCTACAGTACAGGAGTTACCATTGCACCAATGAACAACAGTACAGGAGTTACCCATGACCCACAGGACATGAGTTACCATTGTCCCAATGACCCACAGTACAGGAGTTACCATTGTCCCAATGACCCACTGTACAGGAGTTACCATTGTCCCAATGACCCACAGTACAGGAGTTACTATTGTTCTATTGACCCACAGTACAGGAGTTACTATTGTTCCATTGACCCACAATACAGGAGTTACTATTGTTCCAATGACCCACTGTACAGGAGTTACTATTGTCCATTGACCCACAGTACAGGAGTTACCAATGACCCACAGTACAGGAGTTACCATTGTCCCAATGACCCACAGTACAGGAGTTACCAATGACCCACAGTACAGGAGTTACCAATGACCCACATTACAGGAGTTAATATTGTTCAATTGACCCACAGTACAGGAGTTACCATTGCCCTAATGACACACAGTACAGGAGTTACCAATGACCCACAGTACAGGAGTACTATTTGCCCCAATGACCCTTAGTACAGGAGTTTCGAATGACCCAAGTACAGGAGATACGTTTGCCCCAATGACCAACAGTACAGAAGTTACCTTTGCCCCAACGGCCCACCGTACAGGAGTTACCATTGCCCCAATGACCCACAGTACTTGAATTACCATTGCCCCAATGACCTTCAGTACAGTTGTTACAAATGACCCACAGTACAGGAGTTACCTTTGACCCAGTGACCCACAGTCCAGGAGTTTCCATTGCCCCAATGACCCACTGTACAGGAGTTACCAATGTCCCACAGTAAAGGAGTTACCTTTGCCCCAATGACCCACAGTACAGGAGTTACCAATGACCCACAGTACAGGAGTTACCTTTGCCCCAATGACCCACAGTACAGGAGTTACCAATGACCCACAGGACAGGAGTTACATTTGCCCCAATGACCCGCAGTACAGGAGTTACCATTGCCCCAATGAGCAACAGTACAGGAGTTACCTTTGCCCCAATGACCCACAGTACAGGAGTTACCAATGACCCACAGTACTGGCATTACCATTGCCCTAATGACCCACAGTACAGGAGTTACCTCTGCCCCAATGACCTACAGTACAGGAGTTACCATTGCACCAATGAACAACAGTACAGGAGTTACCCATGACCCACAGGACATGAGTTACCATTGTCCCAATGACCCACTTTACAGGAGTTACCATTGTCCCAATGACCCACAGTACAGGAGTTACTATTGTTCCATTGACCCACAGTACAGGAGTTACTATTGTTCCTTTGACCCACAATACAGGAGTTACTATTGTTCCAATGACCCACTGTACAGGAGTTACTATTGTCCATTGACCCACAGTACAGGAGTTACCAATGACCCACAGTACAGGAGTTACCATTGTCCCAATGACCCACAGTACAGGAGTTACCAATGACCCACAGTACAGGAGTTACCAATGACCCACATTACAGGAGTTACCATTGACCCAATGACCCACATTACAGGAGATATCAATGACCCACACTACAGGAGTTACCATTGCCCCAATCACCCATAGTACAGGAGTTACCATTGTCCCAATGACCCACAGAACAGGTTTTACCATTTTCCCAATGACCCACAGGACAGGAGTTAGCAATGAGCCACAGTACAGGAGTTACCATTGTCCCCATGACACACAGTACCGGAGTTACCAATGACCCACAGTACAGGAGTTACCATTGTCCCAATGACCCACAGTCAGGTGTTACCATTGCCCTAATGACCCACAGTACAGGAGTTACCAATGACCCACAGTACAGGAGTTACCTTTGCCCCAATGACCCACAGTACAAGAGTTACCTTAGCCCCAAAGGCCCACAGTACAGGCAAGATCATTGCCCCAATGACCCACAGTACAGGAATTACCATTGCCCCAATCATCCACAGTACAGGAGTTCCCAATGACCCACTGTACAGGAGTTACCTATGCCCCAATGACCCACAATAGAGGAGTTACCATTGTCCCAATGACCCACAGTACAGGAGTTACCATTGTCCCATTGACCCACAGTACAGGATTTAACAATGACCCACAGTACAGGAGTTACCTTTGCCCTAATGTCCCACCTTAAAGGAGTTATCATTGTCCCAGTGACCCACAGTACAGGAGTTAACATTATCCCAATGACAAACAGTACTGAAGTTAGCATTGCACCAGTGACCAACAGTATAGGAGTTATCATTGTCCCAATGGCCCACAGTACATGAGTGACCATTGCCCCCATGATGCACAGTACAGGAGTTACCATTGCCCCAATGACCCGCAGTACAGGAGTTACCATTGTCCCAATGAACCACATTACAGGAGTTACCAATGACCCACAGTACAGGAGTTACCATTGCCCCAATGACAAACAGTACAGGAGTTACCATTGTGCCAATGACCCACAGTACAGGTGTTACCATTGTCCCAATGACCCACAGAGCAGGAGTTACCAATGACCCACAGTACAAGAGTAACCATTGCCCCAGTGACCCATAGTACAGGAGTTAGCATTGTCCCAATGAACCACTGTACAGGAGTTACCATTGTCCCAATACCCACAGTACAGGAGTTAGCAATGACCCACAGTACAGGAGTTACCTTTGCCCCAGTGACCCACAGTACAGGAGTTAACAATGAGCAACAGTACTGGAGTTACCATTGTCCCAAAGACCCACAGTACAGCAGTTATCTTTGCCCCAATGACCCACTGTACAGGAGTTACCATTGCACCAATGACCCACAGTACAGGAGTTACCCATGACCCTCAGGACAGGAGTTACCATTGTCCCAATGACCCACAGTACAGGAGTTACCATTGCCCCAATGACACACACTACTGGAGTTACCATTGCCCCAATGACCCACAGTACAGGAGTTACCAATGTCCCACATTACAGGAGTTAGCTTTGCCCCAGTGACCCACAGTACAGGAGTTACCAAAGACCCACAGTACAGGAGTTACCATTGTCCCAATGACCCACAGTAGACGAGAAACCAATGACCCACAGTACAGCAGTTACCATTGCCCCAATGACCCAGAGTACAGGACTTACCAATGACCCACAGTACAGGAGTTACCAATGACCCACAGTACAGGAGTTACCTTTGCCCCAATGACCCACAGTACAGGAGTTACAATTGGGCCAATGACCCACAGTACAGGAGATACCATTGCCCCAATGACCCACACTAGAGGAGTTACTAATAACCCACAGTACAGCAGTTACCATTGCCCCAATGTCCCACAGTACAGGAGTTACCAATGACCCACAGTACAGGATTTACCAATGACCCACAGTACAGGAGTTACCTTTGCCCCAATGACCCGCGGTACAGGAGTTACCATTGTGCCAATGACCAACAGTACAGGAGTTACCAATGTCCCACAGTACAGCACTTACCATTGCCCCAGTGACCCAGAGTACATGAGTTACCATCGTCCCAATGACCCACCGTACAGGAGTTTGCAATGACCCACAGTACAGGAGTTACCTTTGCCCCAGTGACTCACAGTACGGGATTTACCAATGACCCACAGTACAGCAGTTATCATTGTCCCAATGATCCACAGTCCAGGAGTTACTATTGTTCCATTGACCCACAGTACAGGAGTTACTATTGTTCCATTGACCAACAGTACAGGAGTTACTATTGTTCCATTGACCCACTGTACAGGAGTTAATATTGTTCCATTGACCCACAGTACAGGAGTTACTATAGTTCCATTGACCCACTGTACAGGAGTTACAATTGTTCCATTGACCCACAGTACAGGAGTTACCAATGACCCACAGTACAGGAGTTACCATTGTCCCAATGACCCACAGTACAGGAGTTAACTTTGCCCCAGTGACCCACAGTCCAGCAGTTACCATTGCCCCAATGACCCACAGTACAGGAGTTACCTTTGACCCAATGACCCACAGTACAGGAGTTACCAATGACCCACAGTACTGGCGTTACCATTGCCCTAATGACCCACAGTACAGGAGTTACCTCTGCCCCAATGACCTACAGTACAGGAGTTACCATTGCACCAATGAACAACAGTACAGGAGTTACCCATGACCCACAGGACATGAGTTACCATTGTCCCAATGACCCACAGTAGAGGAGTTACCATTGTCCCAATGACCCACTGTACAGGAGTTACCATTGTCCCAATGACCCACAGTACAGGAGTTACTATTGTTCCATTGACCCACAGTACAGGAGTTACTATTGTTCCATTGACCCACAGTACAGGAGTTTCAATTGTTCCATTGACCCACAGTACAGGAGTTACCAATGACCCACAGTACAGGAGTTACCATTGTCCCAATGACCCACAGTACAGGAGTTAACTTTGCCCCAGTGACCCACAGTCCAGCAGTTACCATTGCCCCAATGACCCACAGTACAGGAGTTACCTTTGACCCAATGACCCACAGTACAGGAGTTACCAATGACCCACAGTACTGGCGTTACCATTGCCCTAATGACCCACAGTACAGGAATTACCTCTGCCCCAATGACCTACAGTACAGGAGTTACCATTGCACCAATGAACAACAGTACAGGAGTTACCCATGACCCACAGGACATGAGTTACCATTGTCCCAATGACCCACAGTACAGGAGTTACCATTGTCCCAATGACCCACTGTACAGGAGTTACCATTGTCCCAATGACCCACAGTACAGGAGTTACTATTGTTCCATTGACCCACAGTACAGGAGTTACTATTGTTCCATTGACCCACAGTACAGGAGTTACCAATGACCCACTGTACAGGAGTTACTATTGTTTCACTGACCCACAGTACAGGAGTTAACATTGCCCCAGTGACCCACAGTACAGGAGTTACCAATGACCCACCGTACAGGAGTTAGCTTCGCCCCAATGACCCACAGTACAGGAGTTAAAAATGACCAACATTACAGGAGTTACCTTTGAGCCAATAACCCACAAGACAGGAGATACCTTGGCCCCAATGACCCACAGTACAGGAGTTACCATTTTCCCAATGAGCCACAGTACAGGTGTTACCATTGTCCCAATGACCCACAGTACTGGAGTTACCAATGACCCACCGTACAGGAGATACCATTGTCCCAATGACCCACAATACAGGAGTTACCTTTGCCCTAATGACCCACAGTACAGGTGTTACCAATGACCCGCATTACAGGAGTTAACTTTGCCCCAGTGACCTACAGACCGGGAGTTACCATTGCCCGAATGACCCACAGTACAGGAGTTACCAATGTCCCACATTACAGGAGTTAGCTTTGCCCCAGTGACCCACAGTACAGGAGTTACCAATGACCCACAGTACAGGAGTTACCATTGCCCCAATGACCCACAGTACAGGAGTTACCATTGTGCCAATGACCCAAAGTACAAGTGTTACCATTGTCCCAATGAGCCACAGTACAGGAGTTACCAATATTCCAATGACCCACAGTACAGGAATTACCAATGAGCAACAGTACTGGAGTTACCATTGTCCCAATGACCCACAGTACAGTAGTTGCCATTGCACCAATGATCCACAGTACAGGAGTTACCCATGACCCACAGGACAGGAGTTACCATTGTCCCAATGACCCACAGTAGACGAGAAACCAATGACCCACAGTACAGCAGTTACCATTGCCCCAATTACCCAGAGTACAGGACTTACCAATGACCCACAGTACAGGAGTTACCAATGACCCACAGTACAGGAGTTACCTTTGCCCCAATGACCCACAGTACAGGAGTTACCATTGGGCCAATGACCCACAGTACAGGAGATACCATTGACCCAATGACCCACACTAGAGGAGTTACTAATAACCCACAGTACAGCAGTTACCATTGCCCCAATGTCCCACAGTACAGGAGTTACCAATGACCCACAGTACAGGATTTACCAATGACCCACAGTACAGGAGTTACATTTGCCCCAATGACCCGCGGTACAGGAGTTACCATTGTGCCAATGACCAACAGTACAGGAGTTACCAATGACCCACAGTACAGCACTTACCATTGCCCGAGTGACCCAGAGTACATGAGTTACCATTGTCCCAATGACCCACCGTACAGGAGTTTGCAATGACCCACAGTACAGGAGTTACCTTTGCCCCAGTGACTCACAGTACGGGATTTACCAATGACCCACAGTACAGCAGTTATCATTGTCCCAATGATCCACAGTCCAGGAGTTACTATTGTTCCATTGACCCACAGAACAGGAGTTACTATTGTTCCATTGACCCACAGTACAGGAGTTACTATTGTTCCATTGACCCACTGTACAGGAGTTAATATTGTTCCATTGACCCACAGTACAGGAGTTACTATAGTTCCATTGACCCACTGTACAGGAGTTACAATTGTTCCATTGACTCACAGTACAGGAGTTACCAATGACCCACAGTGCAGGAGTTACCATTGTCCCAATGACCCACAGTACAGGAGTTAACTTTGCCCCAGTGACCCACAGTCCAGCAGTTACCATTGCCCCAATGACCCACAGTACAGGAGTTACCTTTGACCCAATGACCCACAGTACAGGAGTTACCAATGACCCACAGTACTGGCGTTACCATTGCCCTAATGACAAACAGTACAGGAGTTACCTCTGCCCCAATGACCTACAGTACAGGAGTTACCATTGCACCAATGAACAACAGTACAGGAGTTACCCATGACCCACAGGACATGAGTTACCATTGTCCCAATGACCCACAGTACAGGAGTTACCATTGTCCCAATGACCCACTGTACAGGAGTTACCATTGTCCCAATGACCCACAGTACAGGAGTTACTATTGTTCCATTGACCCACAGTACAGGAGTTACTATTGTTCCATTGACCCACAGTACAGGAGTTACCAATGACCCACTGTACAGGAGTTACTATTGTTTCACTGACCCACAGTACAGGAGTTAACATTGCCCCAGTGACCCACAGTACAGGAGTTACCAATGACCCACCGTACAGGAGTTAGCTTCGCCCCAATGACCCACAGTACAGGAGTTAAAAATGACCAACATTACAGGAGTTACCTTTGAGCCAATAACCCACAAGACAGGAGATACCTTGGCCCCAATGACCCACAGTACAGGAGTTACCATTGTCCCAATGAGCCACAGTACAGGTGTTACCATTGTCCCAATGACCCACAGTACTGGAGTTACCTTTGCCCTAATGACCCACAGTACAGGTGTTACCAATGACCCGCATTACAGGAGTTAACTTTGCCCCAGTGACCTACAGTCCGGGAGTTACCATTGCCCGAATGATCCACAGTACAGGAGTTACCAATGTCCCACATTACAGGAGTTAGCTTTGCCCCAGTGACCCACAGTACAGGAGTTACCAATGACCCACAGTACAGAAGTTACCATTGCCCCAATGACCCACAGTACAGGAGTTACCATTGTGCCAATGACCCAAAGTACAAGTGTTACCATTGTCCCAATGAGCCACAGTACAGGAGTTACCATTATTCCAATGACCCACAGTACAGGAGTTACCAATGAGCAACAGTACTGGAGTTACCATTGTCCCAATGACCCAAAGTACAGTAGTTGCCATTGCACCAATGATCCACAGTACAGGAATTACCCATGACCCACAGGACAGGAGTTACCATTGTCCCAATGACCCTCAGGACAGGAGTTACCATTGCCCCAATGACCCACAGTACAGGAGTTACCATTGCCCCAATGACCCACTGTACTGGAGTTACGAATGACCCAATTACAGGAGTTACGTTTGCGCCAATGACCCACAGTACAGGAGTTAACTTTGCCCCAATGACCCACAATTCAGGAGTTACCATTTCCCCAATGACCAACAGTACATGAATTACAATAGCCCCAATGACCCACAGTCCGGGAGTTTCCATTGCCCCAATGACCCACAGTACAGGAGTTACCAATGTCCCACAGTACAGGAGTTACCTTTGCCCCAATGTCTCACAGTACAGGAGTTAACAATGACCCACATTACAGGAGTTACCCTTGTCCCAGTGACCCACAGTACAGGAGTTACCAATGACCACAGTACAGGAGTTACCATTGTCTCAATGACCCACAGTACAGGAGTTCCCAATGACCCACTGTACAGGAGTTACCTATGCCCCACTGACCCACAGTAGAGGAGTTACCATTATCCCAATGACTCACAGTACAGGACTTACCATTGTCCCAATGAGCCACAGTACAGGAGTTACCATTGTCTCAATGACCCACAGTACAGGATTTAACAATGACCCAAAGTACAGGATTTACCTTTGTCCTAATGTCCCACCTTAAAGGAGTTATCATTGTCCCAATGACCGCAGTACAGGAGTTACCATTGTCCCAATGACCGCAGTACAGGAGTTACCATTGTCCCAATGAACCACATTACAGGAGTTACCAATGACCCACAGTACAGGAGTTACCATTGCCCCAATGACCCACAGTACAGGAGTTACCATTGTGCTAATGACCCACAGTACAGGTGTTACCATTGTCCCAATGACCCACAGAGCAGGAGTTACCAATGACCCACAGTACAGGAGTAACCATTGCCCCAGTGACCCATTGTACAGGAGTTAGCATTGTCCCAATGAACCACTGTACAGGAGTTACCATTGTCCCAATACCCACAGTACAGGAGTTAGCAATGACCCACAGTACAGGAGTTACCTTTGCCCCAGTGACCCACAGTACAGGAGTTAACAATGAGCAACAGTACTGGAGTTACCATTTTCCCAATGACCCACAGTACAGCAGTTATCTTTGCCCCAATGACCCACAGTACAGGAGTTACCATTGCACAAATGACCCACAGTACAGGAGTTACCCATGACCCTCAGGACAGGAGTTACCATTGTCCCCATGACCCACAGTACAGGAGTTACCATTGCCCCAATGACCCACAGTACAGCTGTTAGCAATGACCCGCATTAAAGGAGTTACCTTTGCCCCAGTGACCCACAGTACAGGAGTTACAAATGACCCACAGTGCAGGAGTTATCTTTGCCCCAATGACCCACATTACAGGAGTTACCATTGTCCCAATGACCCACAGTAGACGAGTTACCAATGACCCACAGTACAGCAGTTACCATTGCCCCAATGACCCTCAGTACAGGAGTTACCAATGACCCACAATACAGGAGTTACCTTTGCCCCAAGGACGCGCAGTACAGGAGTTATCATTGTGCCAATGACCCACAGTACAGGAGATACCATTGCCCTAATGACCCACACTAGAGGAGTTACTAATAACCCACAGTACAGCAGTTACCATTGCCCCAATGACCCACAGTACAGGAGTTACCAATGACCCACAGTACAGGATTTACCAATGACCCACAATACAGGAGTTACCTTTGCCCCAATGACCCGCGGTACAGGAGTTACCATTGTGCCAATGACCAACAGTACAGGAGTTACCAATGACCCACAGTACAGCACTTACCATTGCCCCAGTGACCCAGAGTACATGAGTTACCATCGTCCCAATGACCCACCGTACAGGAGTTTGCAATGACCCACAGTACAGGAGATACCTTTGCCCCAGTGACTCACAGTACGGGATTTACCAATGACCCACAGTACAGCAGTTATCATTGTCCCAATGATCCACAGTCCAGGAGTTACTATTGTTCCATTGACCCACAGTACAGGAGTTACTATTGTTCCATTGACCCACAGTACAGGAGTTACTATTGTTCCATTGACCCACTGTACAGGAGTTAATATTGTTCCATTGACCCACAGTACAGGAGTTACTATAGTTCCATTGACCCACTGTACAGGAGTTACAATTGTTCCATTGACCCACAGTACAGGAGTTACCAATGACCCACAGTACAGGAGTTACCATTGTCCCAATGACCCACAGTACAGGAGTTAACTTTGCCACAGTGACCCACAGTCCAGCAGTTACCATTGCCCCAATGACCCACAGTACAGGAGTTACCTTTGACCCAATGACCCACAGTACAGGAGTTACCAATGACCCACAGTACTGGCGTTACCATTGCCCTAATGACCCACAGTACAGGAGTTACCACTGCCCCAATGACCTACAGTACAGGAGTTACCATTGCACCAATGAACAACAGTACAGGAGTTACCCATGACCCACAGGACATGAGTTACTATTGTTCCATTGACCCACCGTACAGGAGTTACTATTGTTCCATTGACCCACAGTACAGGAGTTACCAATGACCCACTGTACAGGAGTTACTATTGTTTCACTGACCCACAGTACAGGAGTTAACATTGCCCCAGTGACCCACAGTACAGGAGTTAAAAATGACCAACATTACAGGAGTTACCTTTGAGCCAATAACCCACAAGACAGGAGATACCTTGGCCCCAATGACCCACAGTACAGGAGTTACCATTGTCCCAATGAGCCACAGTACAGGTGTTACCATTGTCCCAATGACCCACAGTACTGGAGTTACCAATGACCCACCGTACAGGAGATACCATTTTCCCAATGACCCACAATACAGGAGTTACCTTTGCCCTAATGACCCACAGTACAGGTGTTACCAATGACCCGCATTACAGGAGTTAACTTTGCCCCAGTGACCTACAGTCCGGGAGTTACCATTGCCCGAATGACCCACAGTACAGGAGTTACCAATGTCCCACATTACAGGAGTTAGCTTTGCCCCAGTGACCCACAGTACAGGAGTTACCAATGACCCACAGTACAGGAGTTACCATTGCCCCAATGACCCACAGTACAGGAGTTACCATTGTGCCAATGACCCAAAGTACAAGTGTTACCATTGTCCCAATGAGCCACAGTACAGGAGTTACCATTATTCCAATGACCCACAGTACAGGAGTTACCAATGAGCAACAGTACTGGAGTTACCATTGTCCCAATGACCCACAGTACAGTAGTTGCCATTGCACCAATGATCCACAGTACAGGAATTACCCATGACCCACAGGACAGGAGTTACCATTGTCCCAATGACCCTCAGGACAGGAGTTACCATTGCCCCAATGACCCACAGTACAGGAGTTACCATTGCCCCAATGACCCACTGTACTGGAGTTACGAATGACCCAAGTACAGGAGTTACGTTTGCCCCAATGCCCCACAGTACAGGAGTTAACTTTGCCCCAATGACCCACAATTCAGGAGTTACCATTTCCCCAATGACCAACAGTACATGAATTACAATTGCCCCAATGACCCACAGTACAGGTGTTACAAATGACCCGCAGTACAGGAGTTACCTTTGCCCCAGTGACCCACAGTCCGGGAGTTTCCATTGCCCCAATGACCCACAGTACAGGAGTTACCAATGTCCCACAGTACAGGAGTTACCTTTGCCCCAATGTCTAACAGTACAGGAGTTAACAATGACCCACATTACAGGAGTTATCCTTGTCCCAGTGACCCACAGTACAGGAGTTACCAATGACCACAGTACAGGAGTTACCATTGTCTCAATGACCCACAGTACAGGAGTTCCCAATGACCCACTGTACAGGAGTTACCTATGCCCCAATGACCCACAGTAGAGGAGTTACCATTATCCCAATGACTCACAGTACAGGACTTACCATTGTCCCAATGAGCCACAGTACAGGAGTTACCATTGTCTCAATGACCCACAGTACAGGATTTAACAATGACCCACATTACAGGATTTACCTTTGTCCTAATGTCCCACCTTAAAGGAGTTATCATTGTCCCAATGACCCACAGTACTGGAGTTAACATTATCCCAAAGACCCACAATACATGAGTTAGCATTGCACCAGTGACCAACAGTATAGGAGTTATCATTGTCCCAATGGCCCACAGTACATGAGTGACCATTGCCCACATGATGCACAGTACAGGAGTTACCATTGCCCCAATGACTGCAGTACAGGAGTTACCATTGTCCCAATGAACCACATTACAGGAGTTACCAATGACCCACAGTACAGGAGTTACCATTGCCCCAATGACCCACAGTACAGGAGTTACCATTGTGCTAATGACCCACAGTACAGGTGTTACCATTGTCCCAATGACCCACAGAGCAGGAGTTACCAATGACCCACAGTACAGGAGTAACCATTGCCCCAGTGACCCATTGTACAGGAGTTAGCATTGTCCCAATGAACCACTGTACAGGAGTTACCATTGTCCCAATACCCACAGTACAGGAGTTAGCAATGACCCACAGTACAGGAGTTACCTTTGCCCCAGTGACCCACAGTACAGGAGTTAACAATGAGCAACAGTACTGGAGTTACCATTGTCCCAATGACCCACAGTACAGCAGTTATCTTTGCCCCAATGACACACAGTACAGGAGTTACCATTGCACAAATGACCCACAGTACAGGAGTTACCCATGACCCTCAGGACAGGAGTTACCATTGTCCCAATGACCCACAGTACTGGCGTTACCATTGCCCTAATGACCCACAGTACAGGAGTTACCTCTGCCCCAATGACCTACAGTACAGGAGTTACCATTGCACCAATGAACAACAGTACAGGAGTTACCCATGACCCACAGGACATGAGTTACCATTGTCCCAATGACCCACAGTAGAGGAGTTACCATTGTCCCAATGACCCACTGTACAGGAGTTACCATTGTCCCAATGACCCACAGTACAGGAGTTACTATTGTTCCATTGACCCACAGTACAGGAGTTACTATTGTTCCATTGACCCACAGTACAGGAGTTACAATTGTTCCATTGACCCACAGTACAGGAGTTACCAATGACCCACAGTACAGGAGTTACCATTGTCCCAATGACCCACAGTACAGGAGTTAACTTTGCCCCAGTGACCCACAGTCCAGCAGTTACCATTGCCCCAATGACCCACAGTACAGGAGTTACCTTTGACCCAATGACCCACAGTACAGGAGTTACCAATGACCCACAGTACTGGCGTTACCATTGCCCTAATGACCCACAGTACAGGAGTTACCTCTGCCCCAATGACCTACAGTACAGGAGTTACCATTGCACCAATGAACAACAGTACAGGAGTTACCCATGACCCACAGGACATGAGTTACCATTGTCCCAATGACCCACAGTACAGGAGTTACCATTGTCCCAATGACCCACTGTACAGGAGTTACCATTGTCCCAATGACCCACAGTACAGGAGTTACTATTGTTCCATTGACCCACAGTACAGGAGTTACTATTGTTCCATTGACCCACATTACAGGAGTTACCAATGACCCACTGTACAGGAGTTACTATTGTTTCACTGACCCACAGTACAGGAGTTAACATTGCCCCAGTGACCCACAGTACAGGAGTTACCAATGACCCACCGTACAGGAGTTAGCTTCGCCCCAATGACCCACAGTACAGGAGTTAAAAATGACCAACATTACAGGAGTTACCTTTGAGCCAATAACCCACAAGACAGGAGATACCTTGGCCCCAATGACCCACAGTACAGGAGTTACCATTTTCCCAATGAGCCACAGTACAGGTGTTACCATTGTCCCAATGACCCACAGTACTGGAGTTACCAATGACCCACCGTACAGGAGATACCATTGTCCCAATGACCCACAATACAGGAGTTACCTTTGCCCTAATGACCCACAGTACAGGTGTTACCAATGACCCGCATTACAGGAGTTAACTTTGCCCCAGTGACCTACAGACCGGGAGTTACCTTTGCCCGAATGACCCACAGTACAGGAGTTACCAATGTCCCACATTACAGGAGTTAGCTTTGCCCCAGTGACCCACAGTACAGGAGTTACCAATGACCCACAGTACAGGAGTTACCATTGCCCCAATGACCCACAGTACAGGAGTTACCATTGTGCCAATGACCCAAAGTACAAGTGTTACCATTGTCCCAATGAGCCACAGTACAGGAGTTACCATTATTCCAATGACCCACAGTACAGGAGTTACCAATGAGCAACAGTACTGGAGTTACCATTGTCCCAATGACCCACAGTACAGTAGTTGCCATTGCACCAATGATCCACAGTACAGGAGTTACCCATGACCCACAGGACAGGAGTTACCATTGTCCCAATGACCCACAGTAGACGAGAAACCAATGACCCACAGTACAGCAGTTACCATTGCCCCAATTACCCAGAGTACAGGACTTACCAATGACCCACAGTACAGGAGTTACCAATGACCCACAGTACAGGAGTTACCTTTGCCCCAATGACCCACAGTACAGGAGTTACCATTGGGCCAATGACCCACAGTACAGGAGATACCATTGACCCAATGACCCACACTAGAGGAGTTACTAAT
This sequence comes from Carcharodon carcharias, assembly GCF_017639515.1. Lineage (NCBI taxonomy): Eukaryota > Metazoa > Chordata > Chondrichthyes > Lamniformes > Lamnidae > Carcharodon > Carcharodon carcharias. Next base: position 196,916,708 of record NC_054472.1, on the reverse strand, counting down.
AACCCACAGTACAGCAGTTACCATTGCCCCAATGTCCCACAGTACAGGAGTTACCAATGACCCACAGTACAGGATTTACCAATGACCCACAGTACAGGAGTTACATTTGCCCCAATGACCCGCGGTACAGGAGTTACCATTGTGCCAATGACCAACAGTACCGGAGTTACCAATGACCCACAGTACAGCACTTACCATTGCCCCAGTGACCCAGAGTACATGAGTTACCATCGTCCCAATGACCCACCGTACAGGAGTTTGCAATGACCCACAGTACAGGAGTTACCTTTGCCCCAGTGACTCACAGTACGGGATTTACCAATGACCCACAGTACAGCAGTTATCATTGTCCCAATGATCCACAGTCCAGGAGTTACTATTGTTCCATTGACCCACAGAACAGGAGTTACTATTGTTCCATTGACCCACAGTACAGGAGTTACTATTGTTCCATTGACCCACTGTACAGGAGTTAATATTGTTCCATTGACCCACAGTACAGGAGTTACTATAGTTCCATTGACCCACTGTACAGGAGTTACAATTGTTCCATTGACCCACAGTACAGGAGTTACCAATGACCCACAGTGCAGGAGTTACCATTGTCCCAATGACCCACAGTACAGGAGTTAACTTTGCCCCAGTGACCCACAGTCCAGCAGTTACCATTGCCCCAATGACCCACAGTACAGGAGTTACCTTTGACCCAATGACCCACAGTACAGGAGTTACCAATGACCCACAGTACTGGCGTTACCATTGCCCTAATGACAAACAGTACAGGAGTTACCTCTGCCCCAATGACCTACAGTACAGGAGTTACCATTGCACCAATGAACAACAGTACAGGAGTTACCCATGACCCACAGGACATGAGTTACCATTGTCCCAATGACCCACAGTACAGGAGTTACCATTGTCCCAATGACCCACTGTACAGGAGTTACCATTGTCCCAATGACCCACAGTACAGGAGTTACTATTGTTCCATTGACCCACAGTACAGGAGTTACTATTGTTCCATTGACCCACAGTACAGGAGTTACCAATGACCCACTGTACAGGAGTTACTATTGTTTCACTGACCCACAGTACAGGAGTTAACATTGCCCCAGTGACCCACAGTACAGGAGTTACCAATGACCCACCGTACAGGAGTTAGCTTCGCCCCAATGACCCACAGTACAGGAGTTAAAAATGACCAACATTACAGGAGTTACCTTTGAGCCAATAACCCACAAGACAGGAGATACCTTGGCCCCAATGACCCACAGTACAGGAGTTACCATTGTCCCAATGATCCACAGTACAGGTGTTACCATTGTCCCAATGACCCACAGTACTGGAGTTACCTTTGCCCTAATGACCCACAGTACAGGTGTTACCAATGACCCGCATTACAGGAGTTAACTTTGCCCCAGTGACCTACAGTCCGGGAGTTACCATTGCCCGAATGATCCACAGTACAGGAGTTACCAATGTCCCACATTACAGGAGTTAGCTTTGCCCCAGTGACCCACAGTACAGGAGTTACCAATGACCCACAGTACAGAAGTTACCATTGCCCCAATGACCCACAGTACAGGAGTTACCATTGTGCCAATGACCCAAAGTACAAGTGTTACCATTGTCCCAATGAGCCACAGTACAGGAGTTACCATTATTCCAATGACCCACAGTACAGGAGTTACCAATGAGCAACAGTACTGGAGTTACCATTGTCCCAATGACCCACAGTACAGTAGTTGCCATTGCACCAATGATCCACAGTACAGGAGTTACCCATGACCCACAGGACAGGAGTTACCATTGTCCCAATGACCCTCAGGACAGGAGTTACCATTGCCCCAATGACCCACAGTACAGGAGTTACCATTGCCCCAATGACCCACTGTACTGGAGTTACGAATGACCCAATTACAGGAGTTACGTTTGCGCCAATGACCCACAGTACAGGAGTTAACTTTGCCCCAATGACCCACAATTCAGGAGTTACCATTTCCCCAATGACCAACAGTACATGAATTACAATAGCCCCAATGACCCACAGTCCGGGAGTTTCCATTGCCCCAATGACCCACAGTACAGGAGTTACCAATGTCCCACAGTACAGGAGTTACCTTTGCCCCAATGTCTCACAGTACAGGAGTTAACAATGACCCACATTACAGGAGTTACCCTTGTCCCAGTGACCCACAGTACAGGAGTTACCAATGACCACAGTACAGGAGTTACCATTGTCTCAATGACCCACAGTACAGGAGTTCCCAATGACCCACTGTACAGGAGTTACCTATGCCCCACTGACCCACAGTAGAGGAGTTACCATTATCCCAATGACTCACAGTACAGGACTTACCATTGTCCCAATGAGCCACAGTACAGGAGTTACCATTGTCTCAATGACCCACAGTACAGGATTTAACAATGACCCAAAGTACAGGATTTACCTTTGTCCTAATGTCCCACCTTAAAGGAGTTATCATTGTCCCAATGACCGCAGTACAGGAGTTACCATTGTCCCAATGACCGCAGTACAGGAGTTACCATTGTCCCAATGAACCACATTACAGGAGTTACCAATGACCCACAGTACAGGAGTTACCATTGCCCCAATGACCCACAGTACAGGAGTTACCATTGTGCTAATGACCCACAGTACAGGTGTTACCATTGTCCCAATGACCCACAGAGCAGGAGTTACCAATGACCCACAGTACAGGAGTAACCATTGCCCCAGTGACCCATTGTACAGGAGTTAGCATTGTCCCAATGAACCACTGTACAGGAGTTACCATTGTCCCAATACCCACAGTACAGGAGTTAGCAATGACCCACAGTACAGGAGTTACCTTTGCCCCAGTGACCCACAGTACAGGAGTTAACAATGAGCAACAGTACTGGAGTTACCATTTTCCCAATGACCCACAGTACAGCAGTTATCTTTGCCCCAATGACCCACAGTACAGGAGTTACCATTGCACAAATGACCCACAGTACAGGAGTTACCCATGACCCTCAGGACAGGAGTTACCATTGTCCCCATGACCCACAGTACAGGAGTTACCATTGCCCCAATGACCCACAGTACAGCTGTTAGCAATGACCCGCATTAAAGGAGTTACCTTTGCCCCAGTGACCCACAGTACAGGAGTTACAAATGACCCACAGTGCAGGAGTTATCTTTGCCCCAATGACCCACATTACAGGAGTTACCATTGTCCCAATGACCCACAGTAGACGAGTTACCAATGACCCACAGTACAGCAGTTACCATTGCCCCAATGACCCTCAGTACAGGAGTTACCAATGACCCACAATACAGGAGTTACCTTTGCCCCAAGGACGCGCAGTACAGGAGTTATCATTGTGCCAATGACCCACAGTACAGGAGATACCATTGCCCTAATGACCCACACTAGAGGAGTTACTAATAACCCACAGTACAGCAGTTACCATTGCCCCAATGACCCACAGTACAGGAGTTACCAATGACCCACAGTACAGGATTTACCAATGACCCACAATACAGGAGTTACCTTTGCCCCAATGACCCGCGGTACAGGAGTTACCATTGTGCCAATGACCAACAGTACAGGAGTTACCAATGACCCACAGTACAGCACTTACCATTGCCCCAGTGACCCAGAGTACATGAGTTACCATCGTCCCAATGACCCACCGTACAGGAGTTTGCAATGACCCACAGTACAGGAGATACCTTTGCCCCAGTGACTCACAGTACGGGATTTACCAATGACCCACAGTACAGCAGTTATCATTGTCCCAATGATCCACAGTCCAGGAGTTACTATTGTTCCTTTGACCCACAGTACAGGAGTTACTATTGTTCCATTGACCCACAGTACAGGAGTTACTATTGTTCCATTGACCCACTGTACAGGAGTTAATATTGTTCCATTGACCCACAGTACAGGAGTTACTATAGTTCCATTGACCCACTGTACAGGAGTTACAATTGTTCCATTGACCCACAGTACAGGAGTTACCAATGACCCACAGTACAGGAGTTACCATTGTCCCAATGACCCACAGTACAGGAGTTAACTTTGCCACAGTGACCCACAGTCCAGCAGTTACCATTGCCCCAATGACCCACAGTACAGGAGTTACCTTTGACCCAATGACCCACAGTACAGGAGTTACCAATGACCCACAGTACTGGCGTTACCATTGCCCTAATGACCCACAGTACAGGAGTTACCTCTGCCCCAATGACCTACAGTACAGGAGTTACCATTGCACCAATGAACAACAGTACAGGAGTTACCCATGACCCACAGGACATGAGTTACTATTGTTCCATTGACCCACCGTACAGGAGTTACTATTGTTCCATTGACCCACAGTACAGGAGTTACCAATGACCCACTGTACAGGAGTTACTATTGTTTCACTGACCCACAGTACAGGAGTTAACATTGCCCCAGTGACCCACAGTACAGGAGTTACCAATGACCCACCGTACAGGAGTTAGCTTCGCCCCAATGACCCACAGTACAGGAGTTAAAAATGACCAACATTACAGGAGTTACCTTTGAGCCAATAACCCACAAGACAGGAGATACCTTGGCCCCAATGACCCACAGTACAGGAGTTACCATTGTCCCAATGATCCACAGTACAGGTGTTACCATTGTCCCAATGACCCACAGTACTGGAGTTACCAATGACCCACCGTACAGGAGATACCATTGTCCCAATGACCCACAATACAGGAGTTACCTTTGCCCTAATGACCCACAGTACAGGTGTTACCAATGACCCGCATTACAGGAGTTAACTTTGCCCCAGTGACCTACAGTCCGGGAGTTACCATTGCCCGAATGACCCACAGTACAGGAGTTACCAATGTCCCACATTACAGGAGTTAGCTTTGCCCCAGTGACCCACAGTACAGGAGTTACCAATGACCCACAGTACAGGAGTTACCATTGCCCCAATGACCCACAGTACAGGAGTTACCATTGTGCCAATGACCCAAAGTACAAGTGTTACCATTGTCCCAATGAGCCACAGTACAGGAGTTACCATTATTCCAATGACCCACAGTACAGGAGTTACCAATGAGCAACAGTACTGGAGTTACCATTGTCCCAATGACCCACAGTACAGTAGTTGCCATTGCACCAATGATCCACAGTACAGGAATTACCCATGACCCACAGGACAGGAGTTACCATTGTCCCAATGACCCTCAGGACAGGAGTTACCATTGCCCCAATGACCCACAGTACAGGAGTTACCATTGCCCCAATGACCCACTGTACTGGAGTTACGAATGACCCAAGTACAGGAGTTACGTTTGCCCCAATGACCCACAGTACAGGAGTTAACTTTGCCCCAATGACCCACAATTCAGGTGTTACCATTTCCCCAATGACCAACAGTACATGAATTACAATAGCCCCAATGACCCACAGTACAGGTGTTACAAATGACCCGCAGTACAGGAGTTACCTTTGCCCCAGTGACCCACAGTCCGGGAGTTTCCATTGCCCCAATGACCCACAGTACAGGAGTTACCAATGTCCCACAGTACAGGAGTTACCTTTGCCCCAATGTCTAACAGTACAGGAGTTAACAATGACCCACATTACAGGAGTTATCCTTGTCCCAGTGACCCACAGTACAGGAGTTACCAATGACCACAGTACAGGAGTTACCATTGTCTCAATGACCCACAGTACAGGAGTTCCCAATGACCCACTGTACAGGAGTTACCTATGCCCCAATGACCCACAGTAGAGGAGTTACCATTATCCCAATGACTCACAGTACAGGACTTACCATTGTCCCAATGAGCCACAGTACAGGAGTTACCATTGTCTCAATGACCCACAGTACAGGATTTAACAATGACCCACAGTACAGGATTTACCTTTGTCCTAATGTCCCACCTTAAAGGAGTTATCATTGTCCCAATGACCCACAGTACTGGAGTTAACATTATCCCAAAGACCCACAGTACATGAGTTAGCATTGCACCAGTGACCAACAGTATAGGAGTTATCATTGTCCCAATGGCCCACAGTACATGAGTGACCATTGCCCACATGATGCACAGTACAGGAGTTACCATTGCCCCAATGACTGCAGTACAGGAGTTACCATTGTCCCAATGAACCACATTACAGGAGTTACCAATGACCCACAGTACAGGAGTTACCATTGCCCCAATGACCCACAGTTCAGGAGTTACCATTGTGCTAATGACCCACAGTACAGGTGTTACCATTGTCCCAATGACCCACAGAGCAGGAGTTACCAATGACCCACAGTACAGGAGTAACCATTGCCCCAGTGACCCATTGTACAGGAGTTAGCATTGTCCCAATGAACCACTGTACAGGAGTTACCATTGTCCCAATACCCACAGTACAGGAGTTAGCAATGACCCACAGTACAGGAGTTACCTTTGCCCCAGTGACCCACAGTACAGGAGTTAACAATGAGCAACAGTACTGGAGTTACCATTGTCCCAATGACCCACAGTACAGCAGTTATCTTTGCCCCAATGACACACAGTACAGGAGTTACCATTGCACAAATGACCCACAGTACAGGAGTTACCCATGACCCTCAGGACAGGAGTTACCATTGTCCCAATGACCCACAGTACAGGAGTTACCATTGCCCCAATGACCCACAGTACAGCTGTTAGCAATGACCCGCATTAAAGGAGTTACCTTTGCCCCAGTGACCCACAGTACAGGAGTTACAAATGACCCACAGTGCAGGAGTTATCTTTGCCCCAATGACCCACATTACAGGACTTACCATTGTCCCAATGACCCAAAGTAGACGAGTTACCAATGACCCACAGTACAGCAGTTACCATTGCCCCAATGACCCTCAGTACAGGAGTTACCAATGACCCACAATACAGGAGTTACCTTTGCCCCAAGGACGCGCAGTGCAGGAGTTATCATTGTGCCAATGACCCACAGTACAGGAGATACCATTGCCCTAATGACCCACAAAGAGGAGTTACTAATAACCCACAGTACAGCAGTTACCATTGCCCCAATGACCCACAGTACGGAAGTTACCAATGACCCACAGTACAGGAGTTACCAATGACCCACAGTACAGAAGTTACCTTTGCCCCAATGACCCGCGGTACAGGATTTACCATTGTGCCAATGACCAACAGTACAGGAGTTACCAATGAACCACAGTACAGGACTTACCATTGTCCCAGTGATCCATAGTACATGAGTTACCTTCGTCCCAATGACCCACAGTAGAGGAGTTACCATTTTTCCAATGACCCACCGTACAGGAGTTTGCAATGACCCACAGTACAGGAGTTACCTTTGCCCCAATGACCCATATTACAGGAGTTACCAGTGACCCACAGTACTGGAGTTGCCATTGCCCCAATGACCCACAGTACAGGAGTTACCAATGTCCCACAGTACAGGAGTTACCTTTGCCCCAGTGTCTCACAGTACAGGAGTTAACAATGACCCACATTACAGGAGTTAACATTGTCCCAGTGACCCACAGTACAGGAGTTACTATTGTTCCATTAACCCACAGTACAGGAGTTACTATTGTTCCATTGACCCACATTACAGGAGTTACCAATGACCCACTGTACAGGAGTTACTATTGTTCCACTGACCCACAGTACAGGAGTTACCAATGACCCACAGTACAGGAGTTAACATTGCCCCAATGACCCACAGTACAGGAGTTACCAATGACCCACCGTACAGGAGTTAACTTCTCCCCAATGACCCACCGTACAGGAGTTAAAAATGACCAACATTACAGGAGTTACCTTTGCGCCAATAACCCACAAGACAGGAGTTACCTTTGCCCCAATGACCCACAGTGCAGGAGTTACCATTGTCCCAATGAGCCACAGTACAGGTGTTACCATTGTCCCAATGACCCACAGTACTGGAGTTACCAATGACCCACCGTACAGGAGATACCATTGTCCCAATGACCCACAATACAGGAGTTACCTTTGCCCTAATGACCCACAGTACAGGTGTTACCAATGACCCGCATTACAGGAGTTACCTTTGCCCCAGTGACCTACAGTCCGGGAGTTACCATTGCCCGAATGACCCACTGTACAGGAGTTACCAATATCCCACATTACAGGAGTTAGCTTTGCCCCAGTGACCCACAGTACAGGAGTTACCAATGACCCACAGTACAGGAGTTACCATTGCCCCAATGACCCACAGTACAGGAGATACCATTGTGCCAATGACCCAAAGTACAAGTGTTACCATTGTCCCAATGAGCCACAGTACAGGAGTTACCATTATTCCAATGACCCACAGTACAGGAGTTACCAATGAGCAACAGTACTGGAGTTACCATTGTCCCAATGACCCACAGTACAGCAGTTAGCTTTGCCCCAATTCCCCACAGTACAGGAGTTGCCATTGCATCAATGATCCACAGTACAGGAGTTACCCATGACCCACAGGACAGGAGTTACCATTGTCCCAATGACCCTCAGTACAGGAGTTACCATTGCCCCAATGACCCACAGTAGTGGAGTTACCATTGCCCCAATGACCCACAGTACAGGAGTTAACTTTGCCCCAATGACCCACAATTCAGGAGTTACCATTTCCCCAATGACCAACAGTACATGAATTACAATAGCCCCAATGACCCACAGTACAGGTGTTACAAATGACCCGCAGTACAGAAGTTACCTTTGCCCCAGTGACCCACAGTCCGGGAGTTACCATTGCCCCAATGACCCACAGTACAGGAGTTACCAATGTCCCACAGTACAGGAGTTACCTTTGCCCCAATGTCTCACAGTACAGGAGTTAACAATGACCCACATTACAGGAGTTACCCTTGTCCCAGTGACCCACAGTACAGGAGTTATCAATGACCACAGTACAGGAGTTACCATTGTCTCAATGACCCACAGTACAGGAGTTCCCAATGACCCACTGTACAGGAGTTACTAATGCCCCAATGATCCACAGTAGAGGATTTACCATTGTCCCAAAGACCCACAGTACTGGACTTACCATTGTCCCAATGAGCCACAGTACAGGAGTTACCATTGTCCCAATGACCCACAGTACAGGGTTTAACAATGACCCACAGTACAGGAGTTACCTTTGCCCTAATGTCCCACCTTAAAGGAGTTATCATTATCCCAATGACCCACAGTACAGGAGTTAGCATTGCACCAGTGACCAACAGTATAGGAGTTATCATTGCCCCATTGGCCCACAGTACATGAGTGACCATTGCCCCCATGATGCACAGTACAGGAGTTACCATTGCCCCAATGACCGCAGTACAGGAGTTACCATTGTCCCAATGAGCCACAGTACAGATGTTACCATTGTCCCAATGACCCACAGTACTGGAGTTACCAATGACCCACCGTACAGGAGATACCATTGTCCCTATGACCCACAATACAGGAGTTACCTTTGCCCTAATGACCCACAGTACAGGTGTTACCAATGACCCACATTACAGGAGTTACCTTTGCCCCAGTGACCTACAGTCCGGGAGTTACCATTGCCCGAATGACCCACAGTACAGGAGTTACCAATGCCCCACATTACAGGAGTTAGCTATGCCCCAGTGACCCACAGAGCAGGAGTTACCAATGACCCACAGTACAGGAGTAACCATTGCCCCAGTGACCCATAGTACAGGAGTTAGCATTGTCCCAATGAACCACTGTACAGGAGTTACCATTGTCCCAATATCCACAGTACAGGAGTTAGCAATGACCCACAGTACAGGAGTTACCTTTGCCCCAGTGTCTCACAGTACAGGAGTTAACAATGACCCACATTACAGGAGCTACCATTGTCCCAGTGACCCACAGTACAGGAGTTACTATTGTTCCATTGACCCACAGTACAGGAGTTACTATTGTTCCACTGACCCACAGTACAGGAGTTACCAATGACCCACAGTACAGGAGTTAACATTGCCCCAATGACCCACAGTACAGGAGTTACCAATGACCCACCGTACAGGAGTTAGCTTCGCCCCAATGACCCACAGTACAGGAGTTAAAAATGACCACATTACAGGAGTTACCTTTGCGCCAATAACCCACAAGACAGGAGTTACCTTTGCCCCAATGACCCACAGCACAGGAGTTACCATTGTCCCAATGACCCACAGTACTGGAGTTACCAATGACCCACCTTACAGGAGATACCATTGTCCCAATGACACACAATACAGGAGTTAGGTTGCCCCAGTGACCCACAGTACAGGAGTTACCAATGACCCACAGTACAGGATTTACCATTGCCCCAATGACCCACAGTACAGGAGTTACCATTGTGCCAATGACCCAAAGTACAAGTGTTACCATTGTCCCAATGAGCCACAGTACAGGAGTTACCATTATTCCAATGACCCACAGTACAGGAGTTACCAATGAGCAACAGTACTGGAGTTACCATTGTCCCAATGACCCACAGTACAGCAGTTAGCTTTGCCCCAATTCCCCACAGTACAGGAGTTGCCATTGCACCAATGATCCACAGTACAGGAGTTACCCATGACCCACAGGACAGGAGTTACCATTGTCCCAATGACCCACAGTAGAGGAGTTACCATTGCCCCAATGACCCACTGTACTGGAGTTATGAATGACCCAAGTACAGGAGTTACGTTTGCGCCAATGACCCACAGTACAGGAGTTAACTTTGCCCCAATGACCCACAATTCAGGAGTTACCATTTCCCCAATGACCAACAGTACATGAATTACAATAGCCCCAATGACCAACAGTACAGGTGTTACAAATGACCCGCAGGAGTTACCTTTGCCCCAAAGACCCACAGTACTGGAGTTTCCAATGACCCACAGTACAGGAGTTACCTTTGCCCCAATGACCCACAGTACAGGCGTTAGTTTACCCCAATGGCTCACAGTACAGGAGTTAGTTTGCCCCAATGACCCACAGTACAGGAGTTACCTTTGCCCCAGTGACCCTCAGTAAAGGAGTTACCAATGACCCACAGTACAGGAGTTACCTTTGCCCCAATGACCCACATTACAGGAGTTACCTTTGCCCCAATGACCCACAGTACAGGAGTTTCCAATGACCCACAGTACAGGAGTTACCTTTGCCCCAATGACCCACAGTACAGGCGTTAGTTTACCCCAATGACCCACAGTACAGGAGTTAGTTTGCCCCAATGACCCACAGTACAGGAGTTACCATTGCCCCAATGACCCACAGTGCTGGAATTACCTTTGCCCCAATTACCCACAGTACAGCAGTAACCAATGGCCCACAGTACAGGAGTTAACTTTGCCCCAGTGACCCACAGTACAGGAGTTACCAATGACTCACAATACAGGAGTTACCTTTGCCCCAATGACCCACAGTGCAGGCGTTACCATTTCCCCAATGACCCACAGTACAGGAGTTCCCAATGACCCACAGTACAGGAGTTACCTATGCTCCAATGACCCACAGTACAGGAGTTACCATTGTCCCAGTGACCCACAGTACAGGAGTTATCATTGCCCCAATGACCCACAGTACAGGAGTTACAATGACCCACAGTACAGGAGTTACCATTGCCCCAGTGACCCACATTACAGGAGTTACCAATGACCCACAGTACAGGAGTTACCAATGACCCACAGTACAGGAGTTACCTTTGCCCCAGTGACACGCAGTACAGGAGTTACCAATCACCCACAGTACAGGAGTTACCTTTGCCCCAATGACCCACAGTACAGGAGTTATCATTGTACCAATGACCCACTTTATAGGCGTTATCATTGTCCCAATGACCCACAGTACAGGATTTACCATTGCCCCAATGACCCACAGTATATGAGTTATCATTTTCTCAATGACCCACAGTACAGGAGTTATCATTGTACCAATGACCCACTTTATAGGCGTTATCATTGTCCCAATGACCCACAGTACAGGATTTACCATTGCCCCAATGACCCACAGTACAGGAGTTACCATTGCCCCATTGACCCACAGTACAGGAGTTACCATTGTCCCAATGAACCACATTACAGGAGTTACCAATGACCCACAGTACAGGAGCTACCATTGTCCCAATGACCCACAGTACAGGAGTTACCAATGACCCACTGTACAGGAGTTACCATTGTCCCAATGTCCCACATTACAGGAGTTACCTTTGCCCCAATGACCCACAGTACAGAGTTGGGCTGATAACTGCAGCTTTTTCTGTAATTCCGTGATTATTTCTTTGCTCCCTTCTTTTCACAGACTGAATGGGACAATTCCTGTCCCTGAGTCTGTGACAATTCTTGGCTAGCAGACTGTCTCTACTGTCTCCCTGAAGAAGCGTTGTTCACTGACCCTAGAACAGTTATGTGAACCTATCAAAGGACTCCCAGAGGGCCCCACCTTTCTTACTAGCAGGAACCACTGCAACCAGAATTGGAACATCCTATACCTTTGAATGTTTAAATATAACCTCCACCAATCAATGGGTTTTGTGCCAAATAGCAGGAAATGAAGAAATGAACACTTCCCTGTGACTCTTGGGGGATTACTTACACTTTCTGTAGGTAATGGTATCACTTCCATGCTTGCTTCAGTGTTTGGCTGGTCCACAGTCAGCAATGGGATCGTGGTGCCAGCATAAGAAGCCACACCATCTTCAACAATCAAATGAACGTCCAGACCTGGATTGAGATGACAATTCTGTTTTGGCCCCTATGGTTTGGGCCTTTGCTTCTGCACTGAAGGATGATTTGAGTGTAACCATGACTTGCTGATGAGATTCAACTGCGGGCTGCAACTTATTTTCATTCAGGGATAGTCAGCATGGCTTTGTCAGAGGGAGGTCATGCCTAACAAATTTGATTGAATTTTTTCAGGAGGTGACCAGGTGTGTAGATGAGGGTAGTGTAGTTGATGTAGTTTATATGGATTTCAGCAAAGCCTTTGACAAGGTCCCACATGGGAGACTTATAAAGAAGGCAAATGCACATGGGATACAGGGTAATTTGATGAGGTGGATTCAAAATTGGCTTAGTTGTAGGAGACAGAGCGTGTTGACAGAAGGATGCTTCAGTGACTGGAAGCCAGTGTCCAGTGGTGTACCACAGGGATCTGTGCTGGGTCCCCTATTATTTGTCGCTTTTATAAACGACATAGATGACTATGTGGGGGGTAGAATTAGTAAGTTTGCGGATGACACAAAGATTGGCCGGGTGGTTAACTGTAAGGTAGAGTGTCTTGGGCTACAGGAAGATATAGACGGGATGGTCAAATGGGCAGATAAGTGGCAGATGGAATTTAACCCTGAAAAGTGTGAGGTGATACACTTTGGAAGGAGTAATTTGACAAGGAAGTATTCAATGAACGGCATGACACTAGGAAGTTCTGAGGAACAAAGGGACCTTGGCGTGTGTGTCCATAGATCTCTGAAGGCAGAGGGGCATGTTAGTGGGGTGGTGAAAAAGGCATATGGGACACTTACTTTTATCAATCGAGGCATAGATTACAAAAGTAGGGAGGTCATGTTGGAGTTGTATAGAACCTTGGTGAGGCCACAGCTGGAGTACTGTGTGCAGTTCTGGTCGCCACATTATAGGAAGGATGTGATTGCACTGGAGGGGGTGCAGAGGAGATTCACCAGGATGTTGCCTGGGATGAAACATTTAAGTTATGAAGAGAGGTTGGATAGACTTGATTTGTTTTTGTTGGAGCAGAGAAGACTGAGGGGCGACATGATCGAGGTGTACAAGATTATGAGGGGCATGGACAGGGTGGATAGGGAGCAGCTGTTCCCCTTGGTTGAAGGGTCAGTCACGAGGGGGCATAAGTTCAAGGTGAGGGGCAGGAGGTTTAGGGGGATGTGAGGAAAAACTTTTTTCCCCAGAGGGTGATGACGATCTGGAATGCGCTGCCTGGGAGGGTGGTGGAGGTGGGTTGCCTCACATCCTTTAAAAAAGTACCTGGATGAGCACTTGGCACATCATAACATTCAAGGCTATGGGCCAAGTGCTGGTAAATGGGGTTAGGTAGGTAGGTCAGGTGTTTCTCACGTGTCGGTGCAGACTCGATGGGCCGAAGGGCCTCTTCTGTACTGTGTGATTGTGCGATTCTGTAATAAGCTCTGCTTTTCCTCCAGTGGTTTGATGCAACTTGGAATCAATTATTTCCTTCTCCCAGGATAACTCACTGATCAGACAGTCAGTGTTGATGCATCTCATTGCTGGATTCAGTTGGACAAGTAGCCAAATTCAGCTCCCAGTAACTTCTTCAACAAATAGCTGTGACTCCTGAGAAAAGACAACTGAGACTTCAGCGACATTGGCAGTAGATTCAAAGAGCATAAAGAGATCTAGGACCTCATTTTCCAACAGATCACCTGTGGATCACCAGGGAGTTACCTTCAGATCATCATGAACATTGGCAGGAAATAACAACCAAGGTCTAGAAACTCCTCTGGTGAATGGTCACCAACTGTTTCAGTGTCTTCTTTTTCTGCCCTTTCTAGCCTGTCTGTAAAAAGGCGAGATCTTCACCCTCCTCCTGTGGTCCAGTGGATGGTGATTCTATAATAAAGAGTGACTCACTGCCTAATGAGTGAACTTCAAGTGCAACCTGTTGTTTCAAAGTCTGTCAGTCCTCTAACCAACTTTGGAAATTCCTCCTTGAGTATTAACCCATTACTCTACAATGTCGATCAGATCAAACTTATTTATTTCTATTTGAACTGTCAATTCACCTGCTTTGTTACAAATGCTATCTGCATTCCGATACAGGGCCTTTAGTTCTGTCTTTTTACTATTTTTGTAACCTCTAGCATTATCTGCTGGTGCACTCTGAAGTTAGTAAGCTCTGTCCCTTCCTCTCCCACTCTGATCATCATTTCCTTTATTCCCACCTTGTTCCTTTGCCTTGTCTTCTCTATTTAATTTATCACATCTTCCCAAACGTGATCGTTCACGCCAACTATTTAGTTTAAAACCCTCTCTACCACGCTTGTTATATGACTCGCCAGAACACTAGTCCCAGCACGGTTCAGGTTACTACCATCCCAATGATACATTTCCCACTCTCCCCAGTATTGGTGCCAATGCCCCTTGAATTGAAATCCATTTCTCCCAGACCAGGGTTTGACATGTTTATATATTTATAGTGATATATTTAACTCTCTAATTGTATTTTTCTTTATCCATTCACCGGATGTGGGCTTCATTGGCTGGGCCAGCATTTATTGCCCATCCCTACTTGCCCTTGAGAAGGTGGTGGTGAGCTGCCTTCTTGAACCGCTGTAGTCTATGTGGTGTAGGTACACCCACAGTGCTGTTAGGGAGGGAGTTCCAGGATTTTTGACCCAGTGACAGTGAAGGAACGGCGATACATTTCCAAGTCAGGATGGTGAGTGACTTGGAGGGGAACTTCCAGGAGGTGGTGTTCCCATCTATCTGCTGCCCTTGTCCATCTAGATGGTAGTGGTCGTGGGTTTGGAAGGTGCTGTCTAAGGAGCCTTGGTGAATTCCTGCAGTGTATCTTGTAGATGGTACACACACTGCTGCTACTGTGCGTTAGTGGTGGAGGGAGTGAATGTTTGTGGATGTGGTGCCAATCAAGCGGGGCTGCTTTGTCCTGGATGGTGTCGAGCTTCTTGAGTGTTGTGGGAGCTGCACTCATCCAGGCAAGTGGGGAGTATTCCATCACACTCCTGACTTGTGCCTTGTAGATGGTGGACATGCTTTGGGAAGTCAGGAGGTGAGTTACTTGTCGCAGGATTCCTAGCCTCTGATCTGCTCTTGTAGCCACAGTATTTTTATGGTTAGTCCAGTTCAACTTGTGAACAATCGTAATGCCCAGGATGTTGATAATGGGGGAATTCAGTGATGGTAATGCCATTGAATGTCACGGGGTGATGGTTAGATTCTCTCGTTGGAGATGGTCATTGTCTGGCACTTGTGTGGCGTGAATGTTACTTGCCACTTGTCAGCCAAAGCCTGGATATTGTCCAGGTCTTGCTGCATTTGGACATGGACTGCTTTAGTATATAGCCCATGCCAACTGGCACATGTCTCAGTTAGTAATCCAGAGATTACCTTTGAGGTTCTGCTTTTTAGTTCAACCCCTCGTTGCTCATACCTCTTTCCTAGTCCTACCTATCTCGTTGGTACCTACATGGACCACGACAATTGGATCCTTCCCCCTCCCACTGCAGGTTCCTCCCCAGTCCTGAGCAGATGTCCTGAACCCTGGCACCGAGCAGGCAACACAGTTGTCTGAACTCCCACTCTTTGCTGCAGAGAACAGCGTCTATCCCATTGGCTATACTGTCCCCAACTACCACTACATTCCTATTAACTCTCTCTGCTTGAATGGCTTCCTGTACCATGGTGCCATATTCAGCTTGCTCCTTTTTCCTGAAGCTTGACTATTGTCCATACAGCTGCAAGAACCTCAAAGGCTGAGGCTCCTGCACTTCTACCTTCTGGGTCCCCATACCTGCCTCGTTTGCAGCCAGACCCTCCTGTCCCCAACCAAATCAGAAAAACCTAGTCTAAGAAGTGTGACTGCCTCCTGGTACATCGCATCCAGGTAATTTTCCCCTCCCCAGTGAACCACAGTGTCTGCAGCTCAGCCTCCAGCTCAATAACTCTGAGCCAACGCTCCACAAACCGTAGTCACTTACTGCAGATGTGTTTGCCCTAGATAGCCCTGAAAAGGGGGCACCCACATTCTGCAGTCACAACACAGCACCTGGCTGCAAGCTCTATTATGTGTTAATTAATTAATTATTTTCTAAATTAATGTATAATTAATAAATCCTACAACTTCCAATTAGTTTTGCTCCTGCAGTAACACTACAGGCCTATCAACTATTGATAAATTATGCAAGTTTTGAAAGATAAATGAGCAAAATACTCACCAATCACTTACCTGTTTCCCTGTGATGTCACACTTTGGTTTTCTCCAAATGCAGTGATTCCACAGACTCTGTCACACTACAGGCGCCGCTCTCTCTCCTTCTCATGCTGATTTATACTCTGAAGTCTCACCACTCTCTCCTCTCTTTGCACTGATTTATACTCCAAAGTCCATAAGACCATAAGATGTAGAAGCAGAAGTAGACCAGTCGGCCAATCGAGTCTGCTCCACCATTCAGTGAGATCATGGCTGATCTGATAGTCCTCAACTTCTCTTTCCTGCCTTTTCCCATAAACCTTGCTTCCCTTACTGATTAAAAATCTGTCTATCTCAGCCTTGAATATACTTAATGACCCAGCCCCTACAGCCCTCTGTGGTAACGAATTCCACAGATTGACTACCCTCTGAGAGAACAAATTCCTCCTCATCTCTGTTTTAACTGGATGACCCTTTACTCTGAGATTATGCCCTCTGGTCCTAGACTCTCCCACAAGGGGAAACAACCTCTCAGCATCTACCCTGTCAAGCCCCCTAAGAATCTTATATGTTTCAATAAGGTCACCGCTCATTCTTCTAAACTCCAATGAATACAGGCCCAACCTACTCAACCTCTCCTCATAAGAAAATCCCTCCATATCTGGAATCAACCTAGTGAACCTTCTCTGGATTGCCTCCAATGCCAGGATATCTTTCCTTAGATAAGGGGACCAAAACTGTTCACAGTATTCTAGGTGTGGCCTAACTAGTGCCTTGTATAGTTTAAGCAAGACTTCCTTATTTTTATACTCCATTCCCTTTGAAATAAAGTTCAACATTCCATTTGCCTTTCCTATTACCTGCTGAACTTGTATGTTAGCTTTTTGGGATTCATGCACGAGGACCCCCAAATTCCTCTGTGCTGTAGCTTTCTGCAGTCTTTCTCCATTTAAATAATCTTCAGATCCTCTATTCTTCCTGCTAAAGTGGGTAACCTGACATTTTCCCACATTATATTCCATCTGCCACTTTTTTGCCCACTCACCTAACCTGTCTATATCCCTCTTTAGACTCTGTGTCATCCTCATCACTTGCCTTCCCACCTATTTTTGTGTCATCCGCAAACTTGGCGATAGTACATTCATTTCCCTCATCCAAGTCATTAATATATATTGTAAATAATTGTGGCCCCAGCACTGATTCCTGTAGCCCTCCATGAGTTGTCATCCTGAAAATGCCCCCCTTATCCCAACTCTCTGTCTTCTATTAGTTAGCCAATCCTCTATCCATGCTAATATACTACCCCCAACACCATGCGCTCTTATCTTATTAAGTTGCCTTATGTACAGTACCTAATCGAACGCCTTTTGGAAATCGAAATATATTACATCTACTGGTTCCTCTTTATCTATCCTGCTTGTTACCTCCTCAAAGAATTCTAATAAATTTGTCAGACATGATTTCCCCTTCATGAAGCCATGCTGATTCTGCTTGATTAGATTATGTATTTCTAAATGCTCTGCTATTACATCCTTTATAATAGACTCTAACATTTTCCCAGTGACAGATTTTAAGCTAACTGGCCTATAGTTACCTATTCTTCTGCAGCCTTCGCTTTTTGAATAAGGGTTTTGAATAGGCAGTTTTCCAATCCCCTGGAAATCTTCCCGAATCTAAGGATTATTGGAAGATTACTACCAGTGCACTATCTCTGTAGCTACTTTCTTTAATAACCTAGGATGCAACTCATCAGGTCCAGGGGGTCATGTAGGCCTTTAACCCCATTAGTTTCCCTAGTACTTTTTCTCTAGTGATAGTTATTGTATTTATTTCCTCCCCATCTTTTACCCCTTGATTATTTAGTATTTTCGGAAAGCTATTAGTACCTTCTACCATGAAGACTGATGCAAAGTATTTATTCAACTTCTTGCCATTTCCTTGTTCCCCATTATTATTTCCCCGGCCTCATTCTCCAAGGGCCCTATGTTCACTTTGGCCTCTCTCTTCCTTTTTATATATTTAAAGAAGCTCTTACTGTCCATTTTTATATTTCTAGCTAGTTTACCTTCAAAGTTTATTTTCTCCCTCTTTATTATTTTTTGGTCATCTTTTGTTGGTTTTGAAAACTTTCCCAATCCTTTGGTTTACCGCTAATCTTTGCCACTTTTTATGTCTTTTCTTTTAATTTGATACTATCCTTAGCTTCTTTGGTTAACTATAGTTGGTTTATCCCCTTCCTTGTATCCTTCTTACTCCCTGGGATAGATCTTTGTTGTAAGTCATGAACTATTTTCTTAAACCTCTGACATTGTTCATCAACCATTGTTTCTGCTAAAATCCTATTCCAGTCCACTCCAGCCAACCCTGCCCTCATTCCTTTATTAAATACCTTTATTTCAGTTTAGCTCAGTTGTTTCTGACCCAAGTTCCTCACTCTCAAATTGAATGCTAAATTCTAACATGTTATGGTCACTGTTTCCTTGGGGATCTTTTATTCTGAGATTATTTATTAATCCTGCCTCATTACACATTACCAGATCCAAAATAGCCTGATCCCTGGTTGGATCTGTCCCGAATACACTATGGATTCTTGCTTGTGGCCACTTCTGCCAATTTGATCTTCCCAATCTACATGAATATCAAAGTCACCCATGATTATTGTACTGCCTTTTTTAGAAACCCTGATTATCCCCTGATTTATTCTCTGTCCTACAATATAGCTACTGTTAGGGGGCCTATAGACCACTCCCACCAATGTCGTCTTCACTTTGTTATTCACCCATATAGATTCTACATCTTCCAAACCAGTAGCATTCTCGGCTATCATACTTATTCCATCTGGTACTAACAAAGCTACCCCACCACCCCTTCCTTCCTGCCTGTCATTTCAAAAAATCATATACCTCTGAATACTTAGTTCCCAGCTTTGTAACCAAGTCTCCGTGATGGCTATAAGATCATACCCATTAACCTCTATTTGTGCCGTTAATTCATTTATTTTGTTCTGAATATTATGTGCATTTAAGTAAAGAGCCATTAATTTTGCCTTTTTTAAACCATATTTTCACTCTTAACCCTATTTGCTGCTGTTTTTTTATGTGTGTACTCTCTGTCCCTTCCTGTCACACTCTGGGTATCATTACCTAAATAGCTGCCCTACAATACTACCATATCCTTTTGCTATGTTAGCCTACATATCCCATCTCCAGAACCCTCCCCCCTTCTATTTAGTTTATAGCCCTCTCTGCAGCCCTGATTATTCTATTCGCCAGGACACGGGTCCCAGCACAGTTCAAGTGAAGCCTGCTCTACCAGAACAGCTCCCTTCTACCCCAGTACTGGTGCCAGTGCCCCATGAACTGAAACCCATTCCTCCTACACCAGTCTCTGAGCCATGCATTTAACTCTTTGACTTTATTTACCCTATGCCAGTTTGCCCGTGGCTCAGGTTGTAATCCTGAGATTATTACCTTGGAGGTTCTGCTTTTTAATTTAGCTCCTAACAGTTCAAATTCTTTCAGCAGAACCTCCTTTCCAATCCCATCAATGTTGTAGGTACCAATGTGGATAATGACAACTGGATCCCTCCCCTCCCACTCCAAGTTCCTCTCCAACCCTGAGGAGATGTCTTTAACCCTGGCACCGGGCAGGCAACACAGCCTTCAGGACTCATGCTCACGGCTACAGAGAACAGTATCTATCCCCTTAATTATACTGACCCCTACCACCACTATGTTCCTATTTCCTCCCCCTACCTGACTGTCTCCCTGTACCATGGTGTCGTGGTCAGTTTGCTCATCCTCCCTGCAGTCCCCACTCTCATCCACACAGCTTGCAAGAACCTTATAACTGTTGGACAGTTGCAGGGGCCGAGGCTCCTCGAACGCTA
Source organism: Carcharodon carcharias (assembly GCF_017639515.1). Taxonomy (NCBI): domain Eukaryota; kingdom Metazoa; phylum Chordata; class Chondrichthyes; order Lamniformes; family Lamnidae; genus Carcharodon; species Carcharodon carcharias. The sequence goes on along the minus strand of NC_054472.1, from coordinate 196,895,934 downwards.
CCTCCTGGGTCCTCAAACCTGCTTCACCTGCAGTCCTCCTGTCTCTGATCACAGACCAAATTTGAATGACCTAATCTAAGGGGTGTGACCGCCTCCTGGGGCAAAGTGTCCAGCTAACTTTCCCCCTGCCTGATGTGATGCATTATCTGCAGCTCAGACTCCAGTCCTACTCCGGCCCCCTTCCACAACTCTTTCTCCGGTACATCGATGATTACTTCGGTGCTGCTTCATGCTCTCGTCGGGACTTGGAAAAATTTATTAATTTTGCTTCCAATCTCCACCCCTCCATCATTTTCACGTGGTCCATCTCTGACACTTCCCTTCCCTTCCTTGACCTCTCTGTCTCAATCTCTGGTGATAGACTGTCCACCAATATCCATTACAAACCCACTGACTCCCACAGCTACCTCGACTACAGCTCCTCACACCCCACTTCCTGTAAGGACTCCATCCCATTCTCTCAGTTCCTTCGCCTCCGTCGCATCTGTTCCGATGATGCTACCTTCAAAAACAGTTCCTCTGACATGTCCTCCTTCCTTTACCGAAGTTTTCCACCCACGGTCGTTGACAGGGCCCTCAACCGTGTCCGGCCCATCTCCCGCGCATCCGCCCTCACGCCTTCTCCTCCCTCCCAGAAACATGATAGGGTCCCCCTTGTCCTCACTTATCACCCCACCAGCCTCCGCATTCAAAGGATCATCTTCCGCCATTTCCGCCAACTCCAGCATGATGCCACCACCAAACACATCTTCCCTTCACCCCCCCCTTATCGGCATTCCGTAGGGATCACTCCCTCCGGGACACCCTGGTCCACTCCTCCATCACCCCCTACTCCTCAACCCCCTCCTATGGCACCTTCCCATGCCCACGCAAAAGATGCAATACCTGCCCCTTCACTTCCTCTCTCCTCACCGTCCAAGGACCCAAACACTCCTTTCAAGTGAAGCAGCATTTCGCTTAAATTTCCCCCAACTTAGTCTACTGCATTCGTTGCTCCCAATGTGGTCTCCTCTACATTGGAGAGACCAAACGTAAACTGGGTGACCGCTTTGCAGAACACCTGCGGTCTGTCCGCAAGAATGACCCAAACCTCCCTGTCGCTTGCCATTTTAACACTCCACCCTGCTCTCTTGCCCACATGTCTGTCCTTGGGTTGCTGCATTGTTCCAGTGAAGCCCAACACAAACTGGAGGAACAGCACCTCATCTTCCGACTAGTCACTTTACAGCCTTCCGGACTGAATGTTGAATTCAACAACTTTAGGTCGTGAGCTCCCTCCCCCATCCCCACCCCCTTTCTGTTTCCCCCTTCCTTTTCTTTTTTTTCCCAATAAATTATATAGATTTCCATTTTCCCACCTATTTCCATTATATATATATTTTTTTTTACATCTTTTATGCTCTCCCCACCCCCACTGGAGCTATACCTTGAGTGCCCTACCATCCATTCTTAATTAGCACATTCGTTTAGATAATATCACCAACTTTAACTTTAACACCTATGTGTTCTTTTGTACTATTGTTGTTGACATCTTTTGATGATCTGCTTCTATCCCTGCTTGTTTGTCCCTACAACCACACCAACCCCCCCCACCTCTCTCTCTCTCTCTCTCTCTCTCTCCGCCCCCCACACACACACCTTAAACCAGCTTATATTTCAACTCTTTCTTGGACTTGAACTCAAGTTCTGTCGAAGGGTCATGAGGACTCAAAACGTCAACTCATTTCTTCTCCGCCGATGCTGCCAGACCTGCTGAGTTTTTCCAGGTAATTCTGTTTTTGTTTTTGTTCCAGCTCCTTAATTCGGATCTGAAGTTCCTCGAGCTGCAAACACTTACTCCAGATGTGTTTGCTCTGGATCACGTTGGTGCCCAGCAGCATCCACATGCTGCAGCAGCAACACAACAGACATCCTGCCATCGCTATCATATTTAATTTAATTTATGAATTAATTACTCTTGAATCTCCTCACTTTACACTTCATTATAATTATCTTTTTATTCACACCAGTATTGATCTTATACTTAACAAGCTATCTATAAGAAAAACGAGGAAACAAAGGCTAGAGATCTAAACACAAACTAAAGACATTACTTCACCTTAAAGACTAGAAATACTCAACAAATCCTACTCAACAATCAGCTGCTTTCTGCACTCTTTTCCCTCTCGTGCTCTTTAACGGTCTCATACTCTTCTAGCTCTCTCACTGTTAATGGTCCCACTGCTTCTCTCGCTCTCTCACTGTTAATGGTCCCACTTTCTCCTCTCGCACACTCACTGTTAATGGTCCCACTGTTTCTCTCGCTCTCTCACTGTTAATGGTCCCACTGTTTCCTCTCGCTCTCTCACTGTTAATGGTCCCACTGTATCCTCTCGCTCTCTCAATGTTAATGGTCCCACTGTTTCCTCTCGCTCTCTCACTGTTAATGGTCCCACTGTTTCCTCTCGCTCTCTCACTGTTAATGGTCCCACTGTTTCCTCTGGCTCTCTCAATGTTAATGGTCCCACTGTTTCCTCTCGCTCTCTCACTGTTAATGGTCCCACTGTTTCCTCTCGCTCTCTCACTGTTAATGGTCCCACTGTTTCCTCTCGCTCTCTCACTGTTAATGGTCCCACTGTTTCCTCTCGCTCTCTCACTGTTAATGGTCCCACTGTTTCCTCTCGCTCTCTCACTGTTAATGGTCCCACTGTTTCCTCTCGCTCTCTCACTGTTAATGGTCCCACTGTTTCCTCTCGCTCTCTCACTGTTAATGGTCCCACTGTTTCCTCTCGCTCTCTCACTGTTAATGTCCCCACTGCTTCTCTGGCTCTCTCACTGTTAATGGTCCCACTGTTTCCTCTCGCTCTCTCACTGTTAATGTCCCCACTGTTTCCTCTCACTCTCACTGTTAATGGTCCCACTGTTTCCTCTCGCTCTCTCACTGTTAATGGTCCCACTGTTTCCTCTCGCTCTCTCACTGTTAATGGACCCACTGCTTCCTCTCGCTCTCTCACTGTTAATGGTCCCACTGTTTCCTCTCACTCTCACTGTTAATGGTCCCACTGCTTCTCTCGCTCTCTCACTGTTAATGGTCCCACTGTTTCCTCTCGCTCTCTCACTGTTAATGGTCCCACTGTTTCCTCTCGATCTCTCACTGTTAATGGTCCCACTGTTTCCTCTCGCTCTCTCACTGTTAATGGTCCCACTGTTTCCTCTCGCTCTCTCACTGTTAATGGTCCCACTGTTTCCTCTCGCTCTCTCACTGTTAATGGTCCCACTGCTTCTCTCGCTCTCTCACTGTTAATGGTCCCACCGCTTCTCTGGCTCTCTCACTGTTAATGTCCCCACTGCTCCTCTCACTCTCACTGTTAATGGTCCCAATGTTTCCTCTCGCTCTCTCACTGTTAATGGTCCCACTGTTTCCTTTCGCTCTCTCACTCTTAATGGCCCCACTGCTTCTCTGGCTCTCACACTGTTAATGGTCCCACTGTTTCCTCTCGCTCTCTCACTGTTAATGGCCCCAGGGCTTCTCTCGCTCTCTCACTGTTAATGGTTCCACTGTTTCCTCTCACTCTCTCACTGTTAATGGTCCCACTGTTTCCTCTCGCTCTCTCACTGTTAATGGTCCCACTGTTTCCTCTCGCTGTCTCACTGTTAATGGTCCCACTGTTTCCTCTCACTCTCTCACTGTTAATGGTCCCACTGTTTCCTCTCGCTCTCTCACTGTTAATGGTCCCACTGTTACCTCTCGCTCTCTCACTGTTAATGTTCCCACTGTTTCCTCTCGCTCTCTCACTGTTAATGGTCCCACTGTTTCCTCTCACTCTCTCACTGTTAATGGTCCCACTGTTTCCTCTCGCTCTCTCACTGTTAATGGTCCCACAGTTTCCTCTCGCTCTCTCACTGTTAATAGACCCACTGTTTCCTCTCACTCTCTCACTGTTAATGGTCCCACTGTTTCCTCTCACTCTCTCACTGTTAATGGCCCACTGCTTCTCTCGCTCTCTCACTGTTAATGGTCACACTGTTTCCTCTCACTCACTCACTGTTAATGGTCCCACTGTTTCCTCTCGCTCTCTCACTGTTAATGGTCCCACTGTTTCCTCTCGCTCTCTCACTGTTAATGGTCCCACTGTTTCCTCTCACTCTCTCACTGTTAATGGTCCCACTGTTTCCTCTCGCTCTCTCACTGTTAATGGCCCACTGCTTCTCTCGCTCTCTCACTGTTAATGGTCACACTGTTTCCTCTCACTCACTCACTGTTAATGGTCCCACTGTTTCCTCTCGCTCTCTCACTGTTAATGGTCCCACTGTTTACTCTCGCTCTCTCACTGTTAATGGTCCCACTGATTCCTCTCGCTCTCTCACTTTTAATGGTCCCACTGCTTCTCTCGCTCTCTCACTGTTAATGGTCCCACTGTTTCCTCTCGCTCTCTCACTGTTAATGGTGCCACTGCTTCCCTGCCTCTCTCACTGTTAATGGTCCCACTGCTTCTCTGGCTCTCTCACTGTTAATGGTCCCACTGCTTCTCGGGCTCTCTCACTGTTAATGGTCCCACTGTTTCCTCTCACTCTCTCACTGTTAATGGTCCCACTGCTTCTCTGGATCTCTCACTGTTAATGGTCCCACTGTTTCCTCTCACTCTCTCACTGTTAATGTCCCCACTGCTCCTCTCGCTCTCTCACTGTTAAAGGTCCCACTGTTTCCTCTCACTCTCTCACTCTTAATGGTCCCACTGCTTCTCTCGCAATCTCACTGTTAATGGTCCCACTGTTTCCTCTCACTCTCTCACTGTTAATGGTCCCACTGCTTCTCTCGCTCTCTCACTGTTAATTGTGCCACTGTTTCCTCTCGCTCTCTCACTGTTAATGGTCCCACTGTTTCCTCTGGCTCTCTCACTGTTAATGGTCCCACTGTTACCTCTCGCTCTCTCACTGTTAATGGTCCCACTGTTCCCTCTCGCTCTCTCACTGTTAATGGTCCCACTGTTTCCTCTCGCTCTCTCACTGTTAATGGTCCCACTGTTTCCTCTCACTCTCTCACTGTTAATGGTCCCACTGTTTCCTCTCGCTCTCTCACTGTTAATGGTCCCACTGTTTCCTCTCGCTCTCTCACTGTTAATGGTCCCACTGCTTCTCTCGCTCTCTCACTGTTAATGGTCCCACTGCTTCTCTGGCTCTCTCACTGTTAATATCCCCACTGCTCCTCTCACTCTCACTGTTAATGGTCCCACTGTTTCCTCTCGCTCTCTCACTGTTAATGGTCCCACTGTTTCCTCTCGCTCTCTCACTGTTAATGGCCCCACTGCTTCTCTGGCTCTCTCACTGTTAATGGTCCCACTGTTTCCTCTCGCTCTCTCACTGTTAATGGTCCCACTGTTTCCTCTCGCTCTCTCACTGTTAATGGCCCCACTGCTTCTCTCGCTCTCTCACTGTTAATGGTCCCACTGTTTCCTCTCACTCTCTCACTGTTAATGGTCCCACTGTTTCCTCTCGCTCTCTCACTGTTAATGGTTCCACTGTTTCCTCTCGCTCTCTCACTGTTAATGGTCCCACTGTTTCCTCTCACTCTCTCACTGTTAATGGTCCCACTGTTTCCGCTCGCTCTCTCACTGTTAATGGTCCCACTGTTTCCTCTCGCTCTCTCACTGTTAATGGTCCCACTGTTTCCTCTCGCTCTCTCACTGTGAATGGTCCCACTGTTTCCTCTCACTCTCTCACTGTTAATGGTCCCACTGTTTCCTCTCGCTCTCTCACAGTTAATGGTCCCACTGTTTCCTCTCGCTCTCTCACTGTTAATGGTCCCACTGTTTCCTCTCGCTCTCTCACTGTTAATGGCCCCAGGGATTCTCTCGCTCTCTCACTGTTAATGGTTCCACTGTTTCCTCCTACTCTCTCACTGTTAATGGTCCCACTGTTTCCTCTCGCTCTCTCACTGTTAATGGTCCCACTGTTTCCTCTCGCTGTCTCACTGTTAATGGTCCCACTGTTTCCTCTCACTCTCTCACTGTTAATGGTCCCACTGTTTCCTCTCGCTCTCTCACTGTTAATGGTCCCACTGTTTCCTCTCGCTCTCTCACTGTTAATGGTCCCACTGTTTCCTCTCGCTCTCTCACTGTTAATGGTCCCACTGTTTCCTCTCACTCTCTCACTGTTAATGGTCCCACTGTTTCCTCTCGCTCTCTCACTGTTAATGGTCCCACAGTTTCCTCTCGCTCTCTCACTGTTAATAGACCCACTGTTTCCTCTCACTCTCTCACTGTTAATGGTCCCACTGTTTCCTCTCACTCTCTCACTGTTAATGGCCCACTGCTTCTCTCGCTCTCTCACTGTTAATGGTCACACTGTTTCCTCTCACTCACTCACTGTTAATGGTCCCACTGTTTCCTCTCGCTCTCTCACTGTTAATGGTCCCACTGTTTCCTCTCGCTCTCTCACTGTTAATGGTCCCACTGTTTCCTCTCACTCTCTCACTGTTAATGGTCCCACTGTTTCCTCTCGCTCTCTCACTGTTAATGGTCCCACTGTTTACTCTCGCTCTCTCACTGTTAATGGTCCCACTGTTTCCTCTCGCTCTCTCACTTTTAATGGTCCCACTGCTTCTCTCGCTCTCTCACTGTTAATGGTCCCACTGTTTCCTCTCGCTCTCTCACTGTTAATGGTCCCACTGCTTCCCTGCCTCTCTCACTGTTAATGGTCCCACTGCTTCTCTGGCTCTCTCACTGTTAATGGTCCCACTGCTTCTCGGGCTCTCTCACTGTTAATGGTCCCACTGTTTCCTCTCACTCTCTCACTGTTAATGGTCCCACTGCTTCTCTGGATCTCTCACTGTTAATGGTCCCACTGTTTCCTCTCACTCTGTCACTGTTAATGTCCCCACTGCTCCTCTCGCTCTCTCACTGTTAAAGGTCCCACTGTTTCCTCTCACTCTCTCACTCTTAATGGTCCCACTGCTTCTCTCGCAATCTCACTGTTAATGGTCCCACTGTTTCCTCTGGCTCTCTCACTGTTAATGGTCCCACTGTTTCCTCTCGCTCTCTCACTGTTAATGGTCCCACTGATTCTCTCGCTCTCTGACTGTTAATGGTCCCACTGTTTCCTCTCGCTCTCTCACTGTTAATGTTCCCACTGTTTCCTCTGGCTCTCTCACTGTAAATGGTCCCACTGTTACCTCTCGCTCTCTCACTGTTAATGGTCCCACTGTTTCCTCTCGCTCTCTCACTGTTAATGGTCCCACTGTTTCCTCTCGCTCTCTCACTGTTAATGGTCCCACTGTTTCCTCTCACTCTCTCACTGTTAATGGTCCCACTGTTTCCTCTCGCTCTCTCACTGTTAATGGTCCCACTGTTTCCTCTCGCTCTCTCACTGTTAATGGTCCCACTGCTTCTCTCGCTCTCTCACTGTTAATGGTCCCACTGCTTCTCTGGCTCTCTCACTGTTAATATCCCCACTGCTCCTCTCACTCTCACTGTTAATGGTCCCACTGTTTCCTCTCGCACTCTCACTGTTAATGGTCCCACTGTTTCCTCTCGCTCTCTCACTGTTAATGGCCCCACTGCTTCTCTGGCTCTCTCACTGTTAATGGTCCCACTGTTTCCTCTCGCTCTCTCACTGTTAATGGTCCCACTGTTTCCTCTCGCTCTCTCACTGTTAATGGCCCCACTGCTTCTCTCGCTCTCTCACTGTTAATGGTCCCACTGTTTCCTCTCACTCTCTCACTGTTAATGGTCCCACTGTTTCCTCTCGCTCTCTCACTGTTAATGGTTCCACTGTTTCCTCTCGCTCTCTCACTGTTAATGGTCCCACTGTTTCCTCTCACTCTCTCACTGTTAATGGTCCCACTGTTTCCGCTCGCTCTCTCACTGTTAATGGTCCCACTGTTTCCTCTCGCTCTCTCACTGTTAATGGTCCCACTGTTTCCTCTCGCTCTCTCACTGTGAATGGTCCCACTGTTTCCTCTCACTCTCTCACTGTTAATGGTCCCACTGTTTCCTCTCGCTCTCTCACTGTTAATGGTCCCACTGTTTCCTCTCGCTCTCTCACTGTTAATGGTCCCACTGTTTCCTCTCACTCTCTCACTGTTAATGGTCCCACTGTTTCCTCTCACTCTCTCACTTTTAATGACCCACTGCTTCTCTCGCTCTCTAACTGTTAATGGTCCCACTCTTTCCTCTCACTCACTCACTGTTAATGGTCCCACTGTTTCCTCTCGCTCTCTCACTGTTAATGGTCCCACTGTTTCCTCTCGCTCTCTCACTGTTAATGGTCCCACTGTTTCCTCTCACTCTCTCACTGTTAATGGTCCCACTGTTTCCTCTCGCTCTCTCACTGTTAATGGACCCACTGTTTCCTCTCGCTCTCTCACTGTTAATGGTCCCACTGTTTCCTCTCACTCTCACTGTTAATGGTCCCACTGCTTCTCTCGCTCTCTCACTGTTAATGGTCCCACTGTTTCCTCTCGCTCTCTCACTGTTAATGGTCCCACTGTTTCCTCTCGATCTCTCACTGTTAATGGTCCCACTGTTTCCTCTCGCTCTCTCACTGTTAATGGTCCCACTGTTTCCTCTCGCTCCCTCACTGTTAATGGTCCCACTGTTTCCTCTCGCTCTCTCACTGTTAATGGTCCCACTGCTTCTCTCGCTCTCTCACTGTTAATGGTCCCACCGCTTCTCTGGCTCTCTCACTGTTAATGTCCCCACTGCTCCTCTCACTCTCACTGTTAATGGTCCCACTGTTTCCTCTCGCTCTCTCACTGTTAATGGTCCCACTGTTTCCTTTCGCTCTCTCACTCTTAATGGCCCCACTGCTTCTCTGGCTCTCACACTGTTAATGGTCCCACTGTTTCCTCTCGCTCTCTCACTGTTAATGGCCCCAGGGCTTCTCTCGCTCTCTCACTGTTAATGGTTCCACTGTTTCCTCTCACTCTCTCACTGTTAATGGTCCCACTGTTTCCTCTCGCTCTCTCACTGTTAATGGTCCCACTGTTTCCTCTCGCTGTCTCACTGTTAATGGTCCCACTGTTTCGTCTCGCTCTCTCACTGTTAATGTTCCCACTGTTTCCTCTCGCTCTCTCACTGTTAATGGTCCCACTGTTTCCTCTCACTCTCTCACTGTTAATGGTCCCACTGTTTCCTCTCGCTCTCTCACTGTTAATGGTCCCACAGTTTCCTCTCGCTCTCTCACTGTTAATAGACCCACTGTTTCCTCTCACTCTCTCACTGTTAATGGTCCCACTGTTTCCTCTCACTCTCTCACTGTTAATGGCCCACTGCTTCTCTCGCTCTCTCACTGTTAATGGTCACACTGTTTCCTCTCACTCACTCACTGTTAATGGTCCCACTGTTTCCTCTCGCTCTCTCACTGTTAATGGTCCCACTGTTTCCTCTCGCTCTCTCACTGTTAATGGTCCCACTGTTTCCTCTCACTCTCTCACTGTTAATGGTCCCACTGTTTCCTCTCGCTCTCTCACTGTTAATGGTCCCACTGTTTACTCTCGCTCTCTCACTGTTAATGGTCCCACTGTTTCCTCTCGCTCTCTCACTTTTAATGGTCCCACTGCTTCTCTCGCTCTCTCACTGTTAATGGTCCCACTGTTTCCTCTCGCTCTCTCACTGTTAATGGTGCCACTGCTTCCCTGCCTCTCTCACTGTTAATGGTCCCACTGCTTCTCTGGCTCTCTCACTGTTAATGGTCCCACTGCTTCTCGGGCTCGCTCACTGTTAATGGTCCCACTGTTTCCTCTCACTCTCTCACTGTTAATGGTCCCACTGCTTCTCTGGATCTCTCACTGTTAATGGTCCCACTGTTTCCTCTCACTCTCTCACTGTTAATGTCCCCACTGCTCCTCTCGCTCTCTCACTGTTAAAGGTCCCACTGTTTCCTCTCACTCTCCCTCTCTTAATGGTCCCACTGCTTCCTCTCAATCTCTCACTGTTAATGGTCCCACTGTTTCCACTCGCTCTCTCACTGTTAATGGTCCCACTGTTTCCTCTCGCTCTCTCACTGTTAATGGTCCCACTGTTTCCTCTCGCTCTCTCACTGTTAATGGTCCCACTGTTTCCTCTCACTCTCTCACTGTTAATGTCCCCACTGCTCCTCTCGCTCTCTCACTGTTAATGGTCCCACTGTTTCCTCTCACTCTCTCACTGTTAATGGTCCCACTGCTTCTCTCGCTCTCTCACTGTTAATGGTCCCACTGTTTCCTCTCGCTCTCTCACTGTTAATGGTCCCACTGTTTCCTCTGGCTCTCTCACTGTTAATGGTCCCACTGTTTCCTCTCGCTCTCTCACTGTTAATGGTCCCACTGCTTCTCTCGCTCTCTCACTGTTAATGGTCCCACTGTTTCCTCTCGCTCTCTCACTGTTAATGGTCCCACTGTTTCCTCTGGCTCTCTCACTGTTAATGGTCCCACTGTTTCCTCTCGCTCTCTCACTGTTAATGGTCCCACTGCTCCTCTCGCTCTCTCACTGTTAATGGTCCCACTGTTTCCTCTCGCTCTCTCACTGTTAATGGTCCCACTGTTTCCTCTCACTCTCTCACTGTTAATGGTCCCACTGTTTCCTCTCGCTCTCTCACTGTTAATGGTCCCACTGTTTCCTCTCGCTCTCTCACTGTTAATGGTCCCACTGCTTCTCTCGCTCTCTCACTGTTAATGGTCCCACTGCTTCTCTCGCTCTCTCACTGTTAATGTCCCCACTGCTCCTCTCACTCTCACTGTTAATGGTCCCACTGTTTCCTCTCGCTCTCTCACTGTTAATGGTCCCACTGTTTCCTCTCGCTCTCTCACTGTTAATGGCCCCACTGCTTCTCTGGCTCTCTCACTGTTAATGGTCCCACTGTTTCCTCTCGCTCTCTCACTGTTAATGGTCCCACTGTTTCCTCTCGCTCTCTCACTGTTAATGGCCCCACTGCTTCTCTCGCTCTCTCACTGTTAATGGTCCCACTGTTTCCTCTCACTCTCTCACTGTTAATGGTCCCACTGTTTCCTCTCGCTCTCTCACTGTTAATGGTCCCACTGTTTCCTCTCGCTCTCTCACTGTTAATGGTCCCACTGTTTCCTCTCACTCTCTCACTGTTAATGGTCCCACTGTTTCCGCTCGCTCTCTCACTGTTAATGGTCCCACTGTTTCCTCTCGCTCTCTCACTGTTAATGGTCCCACTGTTTCCTCTCGCTCTCTCACTGTTAATGGTCCCACTGTTTCCTCTCACTCTCTCACTGTTAATGGTCCCACTGTTTCCTCTCGCTCTCTCACTGTTAATGGTCCCAATGTTTCCTCTCGCTCTCTCACTGTTAATGGTCCCACTGTTTCCTCTCGCTCTCTCACTGTTAATGGTCCCACTGGCTTCTCTCGCTCTCTCACTGTTAATGGTCCCACTGTTTCCTCCTACTCTCTCACTGTTAATGGTCCCACTGTTTCCTCTCGCTCTCTCACTGTTAATGGTCCCACTGTTTCCTCTCGCTCTCTCACTGTTAATGGTCCCACTGTTTCCTCTCACTCTCTCACTGTTAATGGTCCCACTGTTTCCTCTCGCTCTCTCACTGTTAATGGTCCCACTGTTTCCTCTCGCTCTCTCACTGTTAATGGTCCCACTGTTTCCTCTCGCTCTCTCACTGTTAATGGTCCCACTGTTTCCTCTCACTCTCTCACTGTTAATGGTCCCACTGTTTCCTCTCGCTCTCTCACTGTTAATGGTCCCACTGTTTCCTCTCGCTCTCTCACTGTTAATGGTCCCACTGTTTCCTCTCACTCTCTCACTGTTAATGGTCCCACTGTTTCCTCTCACTCTCTCACTGTTAATGGCCCCACTGCTTCTCTCGCTCTCTCACTGTTAATGGTCCCACTGTTTCCTCTCACTCACTCACTGTTAATGGTCCCACTGTTTCCTCTCGCTCTCTCACTGTTAATGGTCCCACTGTTTCCTCTCGCTCTCTCACTGTTAATGGTCCCACTGTTTCCTCTCACTCTCTCACTGTTAATGGTCCCACTGTTTCCTCTCGCTCTCTCACTGTTAATGGTCCCACTGTTTACTCTCGCTCTCTCACTGTTAATGGTCCCACTGTTTCCTCTCGCTCTCTCACTGTTAATGGTCCCACTGCTTCTCTCGCTCTCTCACTGTTAATGGTCCCACTGTTTCCTCTCGCTCTCTCACTGTTAATGGTCCCACTGCTTCCCTGCCTCTCTCACTGTTAATGGTCCCACTGCTTCTCTGGCTCTCTCACTGTTAATGGTCCCACTGCTTCTCTCGCTCTCTCACTGTTAATGGTCCCACTGTTTCCTCTCACTCTCTCACTGTTAATGGTCCCACTGCTTCTCTCGCTCTCTCACTGTTAATGGTCCCACTGTTTCCTCTCACTCTCTCACTGTTAATGTCCCCACTGCTCCTCTCGCTCTCTCACTGTTAATGGTCCCACTGTTTCCTCTCACTCTCTCACTGTTAATGGTCCCACTGCTTCTCTCGCTCTCTCACTGTTAATGGTCCCACTGTTTCCTCTCGCTCTCTCACTGTTAATGGTCCCACTGTTTCCTCTCGCTCTCTCACTGTTAATGGTCCCACTGCTTCTCTCGCTCTCTCACTGTTAATGGTCCCACTGTTTCCTCTCGCTCTCTCACTGTTAATGGTCCCACTGTTTCCTCTGCTCTCTCACTGTTAATGGTCCCACTGTTTCCTCTCGCTCTCTCACTGTTAATGGTCCCACTGTTTCCTCTCGCTCTCTCACTGTTAATGGTCCCACTGTTTCCTCTCGCTCTCTCACTGTTAATGGTCCCACTGTTTCCTCTCGCTCTCTCACTGTTAATGGTCCCACTGTTTCCTCTCACTCTCTCACTGTTAATGGTCCCACTGTTTCCTCTCGCTCTCTCACTGTTAATGGTCCCACTGTTTCCTCTCGCTCTCTCACTGTTAATGGTCCCACTGTTTCCTCTCACTCTCTCACTGTTAATGGTCCCACTGTTTCCTCTCACTCTCTCACTGTTAATGGTCCCACTGCTTCTCTCGCTCTCTCACTGTTAATGGTCCCACTGTTTCCTCTCACTCTCTCACTGTTAATGGTCCCACTGTTTCCTCTCGCTCTCTCACTGTTAATGGTCCCACTGTTTCCTCTCGCTCTCTCACTGTTAATGGTCCCACTGTTTCCTCTCACTCTCTCACTGTTAATGGTCCCACTGTTTCCTCTCGCTCTCTCACTGTTAATGGTCCCACTGTTTACTCTCGCTCTCTCACTGTTAATGGTCCCACTGTTTCCTCTCGCTCTCTCACTTTTAATGGTCCCACTGCTTCTCTCGCTCTCTCACTGTTAATGGTCCCACTGTTTCCTCTCGCTCTCTCACTGTTAATGGTCCCACTGCTTCCCTGCCTCTCTCACTGTTAATGGTCCCACTGCTTCTCTGGCTCTCTCACTGTTAATGGTCCCACTGCTTCTCGGGCTCTCTCACTGTTAATGGTCCCACTGTTTCCTCTCACTCTCTCACTGTTAATGGTCCCACTGCTTCTCTGGATCTCTCACTGTTAATGGTCCCACTGTTTCCTCTCACTCTGTCACTGTTAATGGTCCCCACTGCTCCTCTCGCTCTCTCACTGTTAAAGGTCCCACTGTTTCCTCTCACTCTCTCACTCTTAATGGTCCCACTGCTTCTCTCGCAATCTCACTGTTAATGGTCCCACTGTTTCCTCTGGCTCTCTCACTGTTAATGGTCCCACTGTTTCCTCTCGCTCTCTCACTGTTAATGGACCCACTGCTTCTCTCGCTCTCTCACTGTTAATGGTCCCACTGTTTCCTCTCGCTCTCTCACTGTTAATGTTCCCACTGTTTCCTCTGGCTCTCTCACTGTAAATGGTCCCACTGTTACCTCTCGCTCTCTCACTGTTAATGGTCCCACTGTTTCCTCTCGCTCTCTCACTGTTAATGGTCCCACTGTTTCCTCTCGCTCTCTCACTGTTAATGGTCCCACTGTTTCCTCTCACTCTCTCACTGTTAATGGTCCCACTGTTTCCTCTCGCTCTCTCACTGTTAATGGTCCCACTGTTTCCTCTCGCTCTCTCACTGTTAATGGTCCCACTGCTTCTCTCGCTCTCTCACTGTTAATGGTCCCACTGCTTCTCTGGCTCTCTCACTGTTAATATCCCCACTGCTCCTCTCACTCTCACTGTTAATGGTCCCACTGTTTCCTCTCGCACTCTCACTGTTAATGGTCCCACTGTTTCCTCTCGCTCTCTCACTGTTAATGGCCCCACTGCTTCTCTGGCTCTCTCACTGTTAATGGTCCCACTGTTTCCTCTCGCTCTCTCACTGTTAATGGTCCCACTGTTTCCTCTCGCTCTCTCACTGTTAATGGCCCCACTGCTTCTCTCGCTCTCTCACTGTTAATGGTCCCACTGTTTCCTCTCACTCTCTCACTGTTAATGGTCCCACTGTTTCCTCTCGCTCTCTCACTGTTAATGGTTCCACTGTTTCGTCTCGCTCTCTCACTGTTAATGGTCCCACTGTTTCCTCTCACTCTCTCACTGTTAATGGTCCCACTGTTTCCTCTCGCTCTCTCACTGTTAATGGTCCCACTGTTTCCTCTCGCTCTCTCACTGTTAATGGTCCCACTGTTTCCTCTCGCTCTCTCACTGTTAATGGTCCCACTGTTTCCTCTCACTCTCTCACTGTTAATGGTCCCACTGTTTCCTCTCGCTCTCTCACTGTTAATGGTCCCACTGTTTCCTCTCGCTCTCTCACTGTTAATGGTCCCACTGTTTCCTCTCACTCTCTCACTGTTAATGGTCCCACTGTTTCCTCTCACTCTCTCACTGTTAATGGTCCCACTGCTTCTCTCGCTCTCTCACTGTTAATGGTCCCACTGCATCTCTCACTCTCTCACTGTTAATGGTCCCACTGTTTCCTCTCGCTCTCTCACTGTTAATGGTCCCACTGTTTCCTCTCGCTCTCTCACTGTTAATGGTCCCACTGTTTCCTCTCACTCTCTCACTGTTAATGGTCCCACTGTTTCCTCTCGCTCTCTCACTGTTAATGGTCCCACTGTTTCCTCTCGCTCTCTCACTGTTAATGGTCCCACTGTTTCCTCTCGCTCTCTCACTTTTAATGTTACCACAGCTTCTCTCGCTCTCTCACTGTTAATGGTCCCACTGTTTCCTCTCACTCTCTCACTGTTAATGGTCCCACTGTTCCTCTCACTCTCTCACTGTTAATGGTCCCACTGTTTCCTCTCGCTCTCTCACTGTTAATGGTCCCACTGTTTCCTCTCACTCTCTCACTTTTAATGGTCCCACTGTTTCCTCTCGCTCTCTCACTGTTAATGGTCCCACTGTTTCCTCTCGCTCTCTCACTGTTAATGGTCCCACTGTTTCCTCTCGCTCTCTCACTGTTAATGGTCCCACTGCTTCTCTCGCTCTCTCACTGTTAATGGTCCCACTGCTTCTCTCGCTCTCTCACTGTTAATGGTCCCACTGTTTCCTCTCGCTCTCTCACTGTTAATGGTCCCACTGTTTCCGCTCGCTCTCACTGTTAATGGTCCCACTGCTTCTCTCGCTCTCTCACTGTTAATGGTCCCACTGTTTCCTCTCGCTCTCTCACTGTTAATGGTCCCACTGTTTCCTCTCGCTCTCTCACTGTTAATGGTCCCACTGCTTCTCTCGCTCTCTCACTGTTAATGGTCCCACTGTTTCCTCTCACTCTCTCACTGTTAATGGTCCCACTGTTTCCTCTCGCTCTCTCACTGTTAATGGTCCCACTGTTTCCTCTCGCTCTCTCACTGTTAATGGTCCCACTGTTTCCTCTCGCTCTCTCACTGTTAATGGTCCCACTGTTTCCTCTCGCTCTCTCACTGTTAATGGTCCCACTGTTTCCTCTCGCTCTCTCACTGTTAATGGTCCCACTGTTTCCTCTCGCTCTCTCACTGTTAATGGTCCCACTGTTTCCTCTCACTCTCTCACTGTTAATGGTCCCACTGTTTCCTCTCGCTCTCTCACTGTTAATGGTCCCACTGTTTCCTCTCGCTCTCTCACTGTTAATGGTCCCACTGTTTCCTCTCACTCTCTCACTGTTAATGGTCCCACTGTTTCCTCTCACTCTCTCACTGTTAATGGTCCCACTGTTTCCTCTCGCTCTCTCACTGTTAATGGTCCCACTGTTTCCTCTCACTCTCTCACTGTTAATGGTCCCACTGTTTCCTCTCGCTCTCTCACTGTTAATGGTCCCACTGTTTCCTCTCGCTCTCTCACTGTTAATGGTCCCACTGTTTCCTCTCACTCTCTCACTGTTAATGGTCCCACTGTTTCCTCTCGCTCTCTCACTGTTAATGGTCCCACTGTTTCCTCTCGCTCTCTCACTGTTAATGGTCCCACTGTTTCCTCTCCCTCTCACTGTTAATGGCCCCACTGCTTCTCTCGCTCTCTCACTGTTAATGGTCCCACTGTTTCCTCTCGCTCTCTCACTTTTAATGGTCCCACTGTTTCCTCTCGCTCTCTCACTGTTAATGGTCCCACTGTTTCCTCTCGCTCTCTCACTGTTAATGGTCCCACTGTTTCCTCTCGCTCTCTCACTGTTAATGGTCCCACTGTTTCCTCTCGCTCTCTCACTGTTAATGGTCCCACTGCTTCTCTCGCTCTCTCACTGTTAATGGTCCCACTGTTTCCTCTCGCTCTCTCACTGTTAATGGTCCCACTGATTCATCTGACTCTCACTGTTAATGGTCCCACTGTTTCCTCTCGCTCTCTCACTGTTAATGGTCCCACTGTTTCCTCTCGCTCTCTCACTGTTAATGGTCCCACTGCTTCTCTCGCTCTCTCACTGTTAATGGTCCCACTGTTTCCTCTCGCTCTCTCACTGTTAATGGTCCCACTGCTTCTCTCGCTCTCTCACTGTTAATGGTCCCACTGTTTCCTCTCACTCTCTCACTGTTAATGGTCCCACTGTTTCCTCTCGCTCTCTCACTGTTAATGGTCCCACTGTTTCCTCTCGCTCTCTCACTGTTAATGGTCCCACTGTTTCCTCTCGCTCTCTCACTGTTAATGGTCCCACTGTTTCCTCTCGCTCTCTCACTGTTAATGGTCCCACTGTTTCCTCTCGCTCTCTCACTGTTAATGGTCCCACTGTTTCCTCTCGCTCTCTCACTGTTAATGGTCCCACTGTTTCCTCTCGCTCTCTCACTGTTAATGGTCCCACTGTTTCCTCTCACTCTCTCACTGTTAATGGTCCCACTGTTTCCTCTCACTCTCTCACTGTTAATGGTCCCACTGCTTCTCTCGCTCTCTCACTGTTAATGGTCCCACTGTTTCCTCTCACTCTCTCACTGTTAATGGTCCCACTGTTTCCTCTCGCTCTCTCACTGTTAATGGTCCCACTGTTTCCTCTCGCTCTCTCACTGTTAATGGTCCCACTGTTTCCTCTCACTCTCTCACTGTTAATGGTCCCACTGTTTCCTCTCGCTCTCTCACTGTTAATGGTCCCACTGTTTCCTCTCGCTCTCTCACTGTTAATGGTCCCACTGTTTCCTCTCGCTCTCTCACTGTTAATGGTCCCACTGCTTCTCTCGCTCTCTCACTGTTAATGGTCCCACTGTTTCCTCTCGCTCTCTCACTGTTAATGGTCCCACTGCTTCCCTGCCTCTCTCACTGTTAATGGTCCCACTGCTTCTCTGGCTCTCTCACTGTTAATGGTCCCACTGCTTCTCGGGCTCTCTCACTGTTAATGGTCCCACTGTTTCCTCTCACTCTCTCACTGTTAATGGTCCCACTGCTTCTCTGGCTCTCTCACTGTTAATGGTCCCACTGTTTCCTCTCACTCTCTCACTGTTAATGGTCCCACTGCTTCTCTGGCTCTCTACCTGTTAATGGTCCCACTGTTTCCTCTCGCTCTCTCACTGTTAATGGTCCCACTGCTTCCTCTCAATCTCTCACTGTTAATGGTCCCACTGTTTCCTCTCGCTCTCTCACTGTTAATGGTCCCACTGTTTCCTCTCGCTCTCTCACTGTTAATGGTCCCACTGTTTCCTCTCGCTCTCTCACTGTTAATGGTCCCACTGTTTCCTCTCACTCTCTCACTGTTAATGGTCCCACTGCTTCCTTCACTCTCTCACTGTTAATGGTCCCACTGTTTCCTCTCACTCTCTCACTGTTAATGGTCCCACTGCTTCTCTCGCTCTCTCACTGTTAATGGTCCCACTGTTTCCTCTCGCTCTCTCACTGTTAATGGTCCCACTGTTTCCTCTCGCTCTCTCACTGTTAATGGTCCCACTGTTTCCTCTCGCTCTCTCACTGTTAATGGTCCCACTGCTTCTCTCGCTCTCTCACTGTTAATGGTCCCACTGTTTCCTCTCGCTCTCTCACTGTTAATGGTCCCACTGTTTCCTCTCGCTCTCTCACTGTTAATGGTCCCACTGTTTCCTCTCGCTCTCTCACTGTTAATGGTCCCACTGTTTCCTCTCGCTCTCTCACTGTTAATGGTCCCACTGTTTCCTCTCGCTCTCTCACTGTTAATGGTCCCACTGTTTCCTCTCGCTCTCTCATTGTTAATGGTCCCACTGTTTCCTCTCGCTCTCTCACTGTTAATGGTCCCACTGTTTCCTCTCGCTCTCTCACTGTTAATGGTCCCACTGCTTCCTCTCGCTCTCTCACTGTTAATGGTCCCACTTTTTCCTCTCGCTCTCTCACTGTTAATGGTCCCACTGTTTCCTCTCGCTCTCTCACTGTTAATGGTCCCACTGTTTCCTCTCGCTCTCTCACTGTTAATGGTCCCACTGTTTCCTCTCGCTCTCTCACTGTTAATGGTCCCACTGTTTCCTCTCGCTCTCTCACTGTTAATGGTCCCACTGTTTCCTCTCGCTCTCTCACTGTTAATGGTCCCACTGTTTCCTCTCGCTCTCTCACTGTTAATGGTCCCACTGTTTCCTCTCGCTCTCTCACTGTTAATGGTCCCACTGTTTCCTCTCGCTCTCTCACTGTTAATGGTCCCACTGTTTCCTCTCGCTCTCTCACTGTTAATGGTCCCACTGTTTCCTCTCGCTCTCTCACTGTTAATGGTCCCACTGTTTCCTCTCGCTCTCTCACTGTTAATGGTCCCACTGTTTCCTCTCGCTCTCTCACTGTTAATGGTCCCACTGTTTCCTCTCGCTCTCTCACTGTTAATGGTCCCACTGTTTCCTCTCGCTCTCTCACTGTTAATGGTCCCACTGTTTCCTCTCGCTCTCTCACTGTTAATGGTCCCACTGTTTCCTCTCGCTCTCTCACTGTTAATGGTCCCACTGTTTCCTCTCGCTCTCTCACTGTTAATGGTCCCACTGTTTCCTCTCGCTCTCTCACTGTTAATGGTCCCACTGTTTCCTCTCGCTCTCTCACTGTTAATGGTCCCACTGTTTCCTCTCGCTCTCTCACTGTTAATGGTCCCACTGTTTCCTCTCGCTCTCTCACTGTTAATGGTCCCACTGTTTCCTCTCGCTCTCTCACTGTTAATGGTCCCACTGTTTCCTCTCGCTCTCTCACTGTTAATGGTCCCACTGTTTCCTCTCGCTCTCTCACTGTTAATGGTCCCACTGTTTCCTCTCGCTCTCTCACTGTTAATGGTCCCACTGTTTCCTCTCGCTCTCTCACTGTTAATGGTCCCACTGTTTCCTCTCGCTCTCTCACTGTTAATGGTCCCACTGTTTCCTCTCGCTCTCTCACTGTTAATGGTCCCACTGTTTCCTCTCGCTCTCTCACTGTTAATGGTCCCACTGTTTCCTCTCGCTCTCTCACTGTTAATGGTCCCACTGTTTCCTCTCGCTCTCTCACTGTTAATGGTCCCACTGTTTCCTCTCGCTCTCTCACTGTTAATGGTCCCACTGTTTCCTCTCGCTCTCTCACTGTTAATGGTCCCACTGTTTCCTCTCGCTCTCTCACTGTTAATGGTCCCACTGTTTCCTCTCGCTCTCTCACTGTTAATGGTCCCACTGTTTCCTCTCGCTCTCTCACTGTTAATGGTCCCACTGTTTCCTCTCGCTCTCTCACTGTTAATGGTCCCACTGTTTCCTCTCGCTCTCTCACTGTTAATGGTCCCACTGTTTCCTCTCGCTCTCTCACTGTTAATGGTCCCACTGTTTCCTCTCGCTCTCTCACTGTTAATGGTCCCACTGTTTCCTCTCGCTCTCTCACTGTTAATGGTCCCACTGTTTCCTCTCGCTCTCTCACTGTTAATGGTCCCACTGTTTCCTCTCGCTCTCTCACTGTTAATGGTCCCACTGTTTCCTCTCGCTCTCTCACTGTTAATGGTCCCACTGTTTCCTCTCGCTCTCTCACTGTTAATGGTCCCACTGTTTCCTCTCGCTCTCTCACTGTTAATGGTCCCACTGTTTCCTCTCGCTCTCTCACTGTTAATGGTCCCACTGTTTCCTCTCGCTCTCTCACTGTTAATGGTCCCACTGTTTCCTCTCGCTCTCTCACTGTTAATGGTCCCACTGTTTCCTCTCGCTCTCTCACTGTTAATGGTCCCACTGTTTCCTCTCGCTCTCTCACTGTTAATGGTCCCACTGTTTCCTCTCGCTCTCTCACTGTTAATGGTCCCACTGTTTCCTCTCGCTCTCTCACTGTTAATGGTCCCACTGTTTCCTCTCGCTCTCTCACTGTTAATGGTCCCACTGTTTCCTCTCGCTCTCTCACTGTTAATGGTCCCACTGTTTCCTCTCGCTCTCTCACTGTTAATGGTCCCACTGTTTCCTCTCGCTCTCTCACTGTTAATGGTCCCACTGTTTCCTCTCGCTCTCTCACTGTTAATGGTCCCACTGTTTCCTCTCGCTCTCTCACTGTTAATGGTCCCACTGTTTCCTCTCGCTCTCTCACTGTTAATGGTCCCACTGTTTCCTCTCGCTCTCTCACTGTTAATGGTCCCACTGTTTCCTCTCGCTCTCTCACTGTTAATGGTCCCACTGTTTCCTCTCGCTCTCTCACTGTTAATGGTCCCACTGTTTCCTCTCGCTCTCTCACTGTTAATGGTCCCACTGTTTCCTCTCGCTCTCTCACTGTTAATGGTCCCACTGCTTCCCTGCCTCTCTCACTGTTAATGGTCCCACTGTTTCCTCTCGCTCTCTCACTGTTAATGGTCCCACTGTTTCCTCTCGCTCTCTCACTGTTAATGGTCCCATTGTTTCCTCTCGCTCTCTCACTGTTAATGGTCCCACTGTTTCCTCTCGCTCTCTCACTGTTAATGGTCCCACTGTTCCTCTCGCTCTCTCACTGTTAATGGTCCCACTGTTTCCTCTCACTCTCTCACTGTTAATGGTCCCACTGTTTCCTCTCGCTCTCTCACTGTTAATGGTCCCACTGTTTCCTCTCACTCTCTCACTGTTAATGGTCCCACTGTTTCCTCTCGCTCTCTCACTGTTAATGGTCCCACTGTTTCCTCTCGCTCTCTCACTGTTAATGGTCCCACTGTTTCTCTCGCTCTCTCACTGTTAATGGTCCCACTGTTTCCTCTCGCTCTCTCACTGTTAATGGTCCCACTGTTTCCTCTCGCTCTCTCACTGTTAATGGTCCCACTGTTTCCTCTCGCTCTCTCACTGTTAATGGTCCCACTGTTTCCTCTCGCTCTCTCACTGTTAATGGTCCCACTGTTTCCTCTCGCTCTCTCACTGTTAATGGTCCCACTGTTTCCTCTCGCTCTCTCACTGTTAATGGTCCCACTGTTTCCTCTCGCTCTCTCACTGTTAATGGTCCCACTGTTTCCTCTCGCTCTCTCACTGTTAATGGTCCCACTGTTTCCTCTCGCTCTCTCACTGTTAATGGTCCCACTGTTTCCTCTCGCTCTCTCACTGTTAATGGTCCCACTGTTTCCTCTCGCTCTCTCACTGTTAATGGTCCCACTGTTTCCTCTCGCTCTCTCACTGTTAATGGTCCCACTGTTTCCTCTCGCTCTCTCACTGTTAATGGTCCCACTGTTTCCTCTCGCTCTCTCACTGTTAATGGTCCCACTGTTTCCTCTCGCTCTCTCACTGTTAATGGTCCCACTGTTTCCTCTCGCTCTCTCACTGTTAATGGTCCCACTGTTTCCTCTCGCTCTCTCACTGTTAATGGTCCCACTGTTTCCTCTCGCTCTCTCACTGTTAATGGTCCCACTGTTTCCTCTCGCTCTCTCACTGTTAATGGTCCCACTGTTTCCTCTCGCTCTCTCACTGTTAATGGTCCCACTGTTTCCTCTCACTCTCTCACTGTTAATGGTCCCACTGTTTCCTCTCGCTCTCTCACTGTTAATGGTCCCACTGTTTCCTCTCGCTCTCTCACTGTTAATGGTCCCACTGTTTCCTCTCGCTCTCTCACTGTTAATGGTCCCACTGTTTCCTCTCGCTCTCTCACTGTTAATGGTCCCACTGTTTCCTCTCGCTCTCTCACTGTTAATGGTCCCACTGTTTCCTCTCGCTCTCTCACTGTTAATGGTCCCACTGTTTCCTCTCGCTCTCTCACTGTTAATGGTCCCACTGTTTCCTCTCGCTCTCTCACTGTTAATGGTCCCACTGTTTCCTCTCGCTCTCTCACTGTTAATGGTCCCACTGTTTCCTCTCGCTCTCTCACTGTTAATGGTCCCACTGTTTCCTCTCGCTCTCTCACTGTTAATGGTCCCACTGTTTCCTCTCGCTCTCTCACTGTTAATGGTCCCACTGTTTCCTCTCGCTCTCTCACTGTTAATGGTCCCACTGTTTCCTCTCGCTCTCTCACTGTTAATGGTCCCACTGTTTCCTCTCGCTCTCTCACTGTTAATGGTCCCACTGTTTCCTCTCGCTCTCTCACTGTTAATGGTCCCACTGTTTCCTCTCGCTCTCTCACTGTTAATGGTCCCACTGTTTCCTCTCGCTCTCTCACTGTTAATGGTCCCACTGTTTCCTCTCGCTCTCTCACTGTTAATGGTCCCACTGTTTCCTCTCGCTCTCTCACTGTTAATGGTCCCACTGTTTCCTCTCGCTCTCTCACTGTTAATGGTCCCACTGTTTCCTCTCGCTCTCTCACTGTTAATGGTCCCACTGTTTCCTCTCGCTCTCTCACTGTTAATGGTCCCACTGTTTCCTCGCTCTCTCACTGTTAATGGTCCCACTGTTTCCTCTCGCTCTCTCACTGTTAATGGTCCCACTGTTTCCTCTCGCTCTCTCACTGTTAATGGTCCCACTGTTTCCTCTCGCTCTCTCACTGTTAATGGTCACACTGTTTCCTCTCGCTCTCTCACTGTTAATGGTCCCACTGTTTGCTCTCGCTCTCTCACTGTTAATGGTCCCACTGTTTCACTCGCTCTCTCACTGTTAATGGTCCCACTGTTTCCGCTCGCTCTCTCACTGTTAATGGTCCCACTGTTTCCTCTCGCTCTCTCACTGTTAATGGTCCCATTGTTTCCTCTCGCTCTCTCACTGTTAATGGTCCCACTGTTTCCTCTCGCTCTCTCACTGTTAATGGTCCCACTGTTTCCTCTCGCTCTCTCACTGTTAATGGTCCCACTGTTTCCTCTCGCTCTCTCACTGTTAATGGTCCCACTGTTTCCTCTCGCTCTCTCACTGTTAATGGTCCCACTGTTTCCTCTCACTCTCTCACTGTTAATGGTCCCACTGTTTCCTCTCGCTCTCTCACTGTTAATGGTCCCACTGTTTCCTCTCGCTCTCTCACTGTTAATGGTCCCACTGTTTCCTCTCGCTCTCTCACTGTTAATGGTCCCACTGTTTCCTCTCGCTCTCTCACTGTTAATGGTCCCACTGTTTCCTCTCGCTCTCTCACTGTTAATGGTCCCACTGTTTCCTCTCGCTCTCTCACTGTTAATGGTCCCACTGTTTCCTCTCGCTCTCTCACTGTTAATGGTCCCACTGTTTCCTCTCGCTCTCTCACTGTTAATGGTCCCACTGTTTCCTCTCGCTCTCTCACTGTTAATGGTCCCACTGTTTCCTCTCGCTCTCTCACTGTTAATGGTCCCACTGTTTCCTCTCGCTCTCTCACTGTTAATGGTCCCACTGTTTCCTCTCGCTCTCTCACTGTTAATGGTCCCACTGTTTCCTCTCGCTCTCTCACTGTTAATGGTCCCACTGTTTCCTCTCGCTCTCTCACTGTTAATGGTCCCACTGTTTCCTCTCGCTCTCTCACTGTTAATGGTCCCACTGTTTCCTCTCGCTCTCTCACTGTTAATGGTCCCACTGTTTCCTCTCGCTCTCTCACTGTTAATGGTCCCACTGTTTCCTCTCGCTCTCTCACTGTTAATGGTCCCACTGTTTCCTCTCGCTCTCTCACTGTTAATGGTCCCACTGTTTCCTCTCGCTCTCTCACTGTTAATGGTCCCACTGTTTCCTCTCGCTCTCTCACTGTTAATGGTCCCACTGTTTCCTCTCGCTCTCTCACTGTTAATGGTCCCACTGTTTCCTCTCGCTCTCTCACTGTTAATGGTCCCACTGTTTCCTCTCGCTCTCTCACTGTTAATGGTCCCACTGTTTCCTCTCGCTCTCTCACTGTTAATGGTCCCACTGTTTCCTCTCGCTCTCTCACTGTTAATGGTCCCACTGTTTCCTCTCGCTCTCTCACTGTTAATGGTCCCACTGTTTCCTCTCGCTCTCTCACTGTTAATGGTCCCACTGTTTCCTCTCGCTCTCTCACTGTTAATGGTCCCACTGTTTCCTCTCGCTCTCTCACTGTTAATGGTCCCACTGTTTCCTCTCGCTCTCTCACTGTTAATGGTCCCACTGTTTCCTCTCGCTCTCTCACTGTTAATGGTCCCACTGTTTCCTCTCGCTCTCTCACTGTTAATGGTCCCACTGTTTCCTCTCGCTCTCTCACTGTTAATGGTCCCACTGTTTCCTCTCGCTCTCTCACTGTTAATGGTCCCACTGTTTCCTCTCGCTCTCTCACTGTTAATGGTCCCACTGTTTCCTCTCGCTCTCTCACTGTTAATGGTCCCACTGTTTCCTCTCGCTCTCTCACTGTTAATGGTCCCACTGTTTCCTCTCGCTCTCTCACTGTTAATGGTCCCACTGTTTCCTCTCGCTCTCTCACTGTTAATGGTCCCACTGTTTCCTCTCGCTCTCTCACTGTTAATGGTCCCACTGTTTCCTCTCGCTCTCTCACTGTTAATGGTCCCACTGTTTCCTCTCGCTCTCTCACTGTTAATGGTCCCACTGTTTCCTCTCGCTCTCTCACTGTTAATGGTCCCACTGTTTCCTCTCGCTCTCTCACTGTTAATGGTCCCACTGTTTCCTCTCGCTCTCTCACTGTTAATGGTCCCACTGTTTCCTCTCGCTCTCTCACTGTTAATGGTCCCACTGTTTCCTCTCGCTCTCTCACTGTTAATGGTCCCACTGTTTCCTCTCGCTCTCTCACTGTTAATGGTCCCACTGTTTCCTCTCGCTCTCTCACTGTTAATGGTCCCACTGTTTCCTCTCGCTCTCTCACTGTTAATGGTCCCACTGTTTCCTCTCGCTCTCTCACTGTTAATGGTCCCACTGTTTCCTCTCGCTCTCTCACTGTTAATGGTCCCACTGTTTCCTCTCGCTCTCTCACTGTTAATGGTCCCACTGTTTCCTCTCGCTCTCTCACTGTTAATGGTCCCACTGTTTCCTCTCGCTCTCTCACTGTTAATGGTCCCACTGTTTCCTCTCGCTCTCTCACTGTTAATGGTCCCACTGTTTCCTCTCGCTCTCTCACTGTTAATGGTCCCACTGTTTCCTCTCGCTCTCTCACTGTTAATGGTCCCACTGTTTCCTCTCGCTCTCTCACTGTTAATGGTCCCACTGTTTCCTCTCGCTCTCTCACTGTTAATGGTCCCACTGTTTCCTCTCGCTCTCTCACTGTTAATGGTCCCACTGTTTCCTCTCGCTCTCTCACTGTTAATGGTCCCACTGTTTCCTCTCGCTCTCTCACTGTTAATGGTCCCACTGTTTCCTCTCGCTCTCTCACTGTTAATGGTCCCACTGTTTCCTCTCGCTCTCTCACTGTTAATGGTCCCACTGTTTCCTCTCGCTCTCTCACTGTTAATGGTCCCACTGTTTCCTCTCGCTCTCTCACTGTTAATGGTCCCACTGTTTCCTCTCGCTCTCTCACTGTTAATGGTCCCACTGTTTCCTCTCGCTCTCTCACTGTTAATGGTCCCACTGTTTCCTCTCGCTCTCTCACTGTTAATGGTCCCACTGTTTCCTCTCGCTCTCTCACTGTTAATGGTCCCACTGTTTCCTCTCGCTCTCTCACTGTTAATGGTCCCACTGTTTCCTCTCGCTCTCTCACTGTTAATGGTCCCACTGTTTCCTCTCGCTCTCTCACTGTTAATGGTCCCACTGTTTCCTCTCGCTCTCTCACTGTTAATGGTCCCACTGTTTCCTCTCGCTCTCTCACTGTTAATGGTCCCACTGTTTCCTCTCGCTCTCTCACTGTTAATGGTCCCACTGTTTCCTCTCGCTCTCTCACTGTTAATGGTCCCACTGTTTCCTCTCGCTCTCTCACTGTTAATGGTCCCACTGTTTCCTCTCGCTCTCTCACTGTTAATGGTCCCACTGTTTCCTCTCGCTCTCTCACTGTTAATGGTCCCACTGTTTCCTCTCGCTCTCTCACTGTTAATGGTCCCACTGTTTCCTCTCGCTCTCTCACTGTTAATGGTCCCACTGTTTCCTCTCGCTCTCTCACTGTTAATGGTCCCACTGTTTCCTCTCGCTCTCTCACTGTTAATGGTCCCACTGTTTCCTCTCGCTCTCTCACTGTTAATGGTCCCACTGTTTCCTCTCGCTCTCTCACTGTTAATGGTCCCACTGTTTCCTCTCGCTCTCTCACTGTTAATGGTCCCACTGTTTCCTCTCGCTCTCTCACTGTTAATGGTCCCACTGTTTCCTCTCGCTCTCTCACTGTTAATGGTCCCACTGTTTCCTCTCGCTCTCTCACTGTTAATGGTCCCACTGTTTCCTCTCGCTCTCTCACTGTTAATGGTCCCACTGTTTCCTCTCGCTCTCTCACTGTTAATGGTCCCACTGTTTCCTCTCGCTCTCTCACTGTTAATGGTCCCACTGTTTCCTCTCGCTCTCTCACTGTTAATGGTCCCACTGTTTCCTCTCGCTCTCTCACTGTTAATGGTCCCACTGTTTCCTCTCGCTCTCTCACTGTTAATGGTCCCACTGTTTCCTCTCGCTCTCTCACTGTTAATGGTCCCACTGTTTCCTCTCGCTCTCTCACTGTTAATGGTCCCACTGTTTCCTCTCGCTCTCTCACTGTTAATGGTCCCACTGTTTCCTCTCGCTCTCTCACTGTTAATGGTCCCACTGTTTCCTCTCGCTCTCTCACTGTTAATGGTCCCACTGTTTCCTCTCGCTCTCTCACTGTTAATGGTCCCACTGTTTCCTCTCGCTCTCTCACTGTTAATGGTCCCACTGTTTCCTCTCGCTCTCTCACTGTTAATGGTCCCACTGTTTCCTCTCGCTCTCTCACTGTTAATGGTCCCACTGTTTCCTCTCGCTCTCTCACTGTTAATGGTCCCACTGTTTCCTCTCGCTCTCTCACTGTTAATGGTCCCACTGTTTCCTCTCGCTCTCTCACTGTTAATGGTCCCACTGTTTCCTCTCGCTCTCTCACTGTTAATGGTCCCACTGTTTCCTCTCGCTCTCTCACTGTTAATGGTCCCACTGTTTCCTCTCGCTCTCTCACTGTTAATGGTCCCACTGTTTCCTCTCGCTCTCTCACTGTTATTTGTCCCACTGTTTCCTCTCGCTCTCTCACTGTTAATGGTCCCACTGTTTCCTCTCGCTCTCTCACTGTTAATGGTCCCACTGTTTCCTCTCGCTCTCTCACTGTTAATGGTCCCAATGTTTCCTCTCGCTCTCTCACTGTTAATGGTCCCACTGTTTCCTCTCACTCTCTCACTGTTAATGGTCCCACTGTTTCACTCGCTCTCTCACTGTTAATGGTCCCACTGTTTCCGCTCGCTCTCTCACTGTTAATGGTCCCACTGTTTCCTCTCGCTCTCTCACTGTTAATGGTCCCATTGTTTCCTCTCGCTCTCTCACTGTTAATGGTCCCACTGTTTCCTCTCGCTCTCTCACTGTTAATGGTCCCACTGTTTCCTCTCGCTCTCTCACTGTTAATGGTCCCACTGTTTCCTCTCGCTCTCTCACTGTTAATGGTCCCACTGTTTCCTCTCGCTCTCTCACTGTTAATGGTCCCACTGTTTCCTCTCGCTCTCTCACTGTTAATGGTCCCACTGTTTCCTCTCGCTCTCTCACTGTTAATGGTCCCACTGTTTCCTCTCGCTCTCTCACTGTTAATGGTCCCACTGTTTCCTCTCGCTCTCTCACTGTTAATGGTCCCACTGTTTCCTCTCGCTCTCTCACTGTTAATGGTCCCACTGTTTCCTCTCGCTCTCTCACTGTTAATGGTCCCACTGTTTCCTCTCGCTCTCTCACTGTTAATGGTCCCACTGTTTCCTCTCGCTCTCTCACTGTTAATGGTCCCACTGTTTCCTCTCGCTCTCTCACTGTTAATGGTCCCACTGTTTCCTCTCGCTCTCTCACTGTTAATGGTCCCACTGCTTCCTCTCGCTCTCTCACTGTTAATGGTCCCACTGTTTCCTCTCGCTCTCTCACTGTTAATGGTCCCACTGTTTCCTCTCGCTCTCTCACTGTTAATGGTCCCACTGTTTCCTCTCGCTCTCTCACTGTTAATGGTCCCACTGTTTCCTCTCGCTCTCTCACTGTTAATGGTCCCACTGTTTCCTCTCGCTCTCTCACTGTTAATGGTCCCACTGTTTCCTCTCGCTCTCTCACTGTTAATGGTCCCACTGTTTCCTCTCGCTCTCTCACTGTTAATGGTCCCACTGTTTCCTCTCGCTCTCTCACTGTTAATGGTCCCACTGTTTCCTCTCGCTCTCTCACTGTTAATGGTCCCACTGTTTCCTCTCGCTCTCTCACTGTTAATGGTCCCACTGTTTCCTCTCGCTCTCTCACTGTTAATGGTCCCACTGTTTCCTCTCGCTCTCTCACTGTTAATGGTCCCACTGTTTCCTCTCGCTCTCTCACTGTTAATGGTCCCACTGTTTCCTCTCGCTCTCTCACTGTTAATGGTCCCACTGTTTCCTCTCGCTCTCTCACTGTTAATGGTCCCACTGTTTCCTCTCGCTCTCTCACTGTTAATGGTCCCACTGTTTCCTCTCGCTCTCTCACTGTTAATGGTCCCACTGTTTCCTCTCGCTCTCTCACTGTTAATGGTCCCACTGTTTCCTCTCGCTCTCTCACTGTTAATGGTCCCACTGTTCCTCTCGCTCTCTCACTGTTAATGGTCCCACTGTTTCCTCTCGCTCTCTCACTGTTAATGGTCCCACTGTTTCCTCTCGCTCTCTCACTGTTAATGGTCCCACTGTTTCCTCTCGCTCTCTCACTGTTAATGGTCCCACTGTTTCCTCTCGCTCTCTCACTGTTAATGGTCCCACTGTTTCCTCTCGCTCTCTCACTGTTAATGGTCCCACTGTTTCCTCTCGCTCTCTCACTGTTAATGGTCCCACTGTTTCCTCTCGCTCTCTCACTGTTAATGGTCCCACTGTTTCCTCTCGCTCTCTCACTGTTAATGGTCCCACTGTTTCCTCTCGCTCTCTCACTGTTAATGGTCCCACTGTTTCCTCTCGCTCTCTCACTGTTAATGGTCCCACTGTTTCCTCTCGCTCTCTCACTGTTAATGGTCCCACTGTTTCCTCTCGCTCTCTCACTGTTAATGGTCCCACTGTTTCCTCTCGCTCTCTCACTGTTAATGGTCCCACTGTTTCCTCTCGCTCTCTCACTGTTAATGGTCCCACTGTTTCCTCTCGCTCTCTCACTGTTAATGGTCCCACTGTTTCCTCTCGCTCTCTCACTGTTAATGGTCCCACTGTTTCCTCTCGCTCTCTCACTGTTAATGGTCCCACTGTTTCCTCTCGCTCTCTCACTGTTAATGGTCCCACTGTTTCCTCTCGCTCTCTCACTGTTAATGGTCCCACTGTTTCCTCTCGCTCTCTCACTGTTAATGGTCCCACTGTTTCCTCTCGCTCTCTCACTGTTAATGGTCCCACTGTTTCCTCTCGCTCTCTCACTGTTAATGGTCCCACTGTTTCCTCTCGCTCTCTCACTGTTAATGGTCCCACTGTTCCTCTCGCTCTCTCACTGTTAATGGTCCCACTGTTTCCTCTCGCTCTCTCACTGTTAATGGTCCCACTGTTTCCTCTCGCTCTCTCACTGTTAATGGTCCCACTGTTTCCTCTCGCTCTCTCACTGTTAATGGTCCCACTGTTTCCTCTCGCTCTCTCACTGTTAATGGTCCCACTGTTTCCTCTCGCTCTCTCACTGTTAATGGTCCCACTGTTTCCTCTCGCTCTCTCACTGTTAATGGTCCCACTGTTTCCTCTCGCTCTCTCACTGTTAATGGTCCCACTGTTTCCTCTCGCTCTCTCACTGTTAATGGTCCCACTGTTTCCTCTCGCTCTCTCACTGTTAATGGTCCCACTGTTTCCTCTCGCTCTCTCACTGTTAATGGTCCCACTGTTTCCTCTCGCTCTCTCACTGTTAATGGTCCCACTGTTTCCTCTCGCTCTCTCACTGTTAATGGTCCCACTGTTTCCTCTCGCTCTCTCACTGTTAATGGTCCCACTGTTTCCTCTCGCTCTCTCACTGTTAATGGTCCCACTGTTTCCTCTCGCTCTCTCACTGTTAATGGTCCCACTGTTTCCTCTCGCTCTCTCACTGTTAATGGTCCCACTGTTTCCTCTCGCTCTCTCACTGTTAATGGTCCCACTGTTTCCTCTCGCTCTCTCACTGTTAATGGTCCCACTGTTTCCTCTCGCTCTCTCACTGTTAATGGTCCCACTGTTTCCTCTCGCTCTCTCACTGTTAATGGTCCCACTGTTTCCTCTCGCTCTCTCACTGTTAATGGTCCCACTGTTTCCTCTCGCTCTCTCACTGTTAATGGTCCCACTGTTTCCTCTCGCTCTCTCACTGTTAATGGTCCCACTGTTTCCTCTCGCTCTCTCACTGTTAATGGTCCCACTGTTTCCTCTCGCTCTCTCACTGTTAATGGTCCCACTGTTTCCTCTCGCTCTCTCACTGTTAATGGTCCCACTGTTTCCTCTCGCTCTCTCACTGTTAATGGTCCCACTGTTTCCTCTCGCTCTCTCACTGTTAATGGTCCCACTGTTTCCTCTCGCTCTCTCACTGTTAATGGTCCCACTGTTTCCTCTCGCTCTCTCACTGTTAATGGTCCCACTGTTTCCTCTCGCTCTCTCACTGTTAATGGTCCCACTGTTTCCTCTCGCTCTCTCACTGTTAATGGTCCCACTGTTTCCTCTCGCTCTCTCACTGTTAATGGTCCCACTGTTTCCTCTCGCTCTCTCACTGTTAATGGTCCCACTGTTTCCTCTCGCTCTCTCACTGTTAATGGTCCCACTGTTTCCTCTCGCTCTCTCACTGTTAATGGTCCCACTGTTTCCTCTCGCTCTCTCACTGTTAATGGTCCCACTGTTTCCTCTCGCTCTCTCACTGTTAATGGTCCCACTGTTTCCTCTCGCTCTCTCACTGTTAATGGTCCCACTGTTTCCTCTCGCTCTCTCACTGTTAATGGTCCCACTGTTTCCTCTCGCTCTCTCACTGTTAATGGTCCCACTGTTTCCTCTCGCTCTCTCACTGTTAATGGTCCCACTGTTTCCTCTCGCTCTCTCACTGTTAATGGTCCCACTGTTTCCTCTCGCTCTCTCACTGTTAATGGTCCCACTGTTTCCTCTCGCTCTCTCACTGTTAATGGTCCCACTGTTTCCTCTCGCTCTCTCACTGTTAATGGTCCCACTGTTTCCTCTCGCTCTCTCACTGTTAATGGTCCCACTGTTTCCTCTCGCTCTCTCACTGTTAATGGTCCCACTGTTTCCTCTCGCTCTCTCACTGTTAATGGTCCCACTGTTTCCTCTCGCTCTCTCACTGTTAATGGTCCCACTGTTTCCTCTCGCTCTCTCACTGTTAATGGTCCCACTGTTTCCTCTCGCTCTCACTGTTAATGGTCCCACTGTTTCCTCTCGCTCTCTCACTGTTAATGGTCCCACTGTTTCCTCTCGCTCTCTCACTGTTAATGGTCCCACTGTTTCCTCTCACTCTCACTGTTAATGGTCCCACTGCTTCTCTCGCTCTCTCACTGTTAATGGTCCCACAGTTTCCTCTCACTCTCTCACTCTTAATGGTCGCACTGTTTCCTCTCGCTCTCTCACTGTTAATGGTCCCACTGCTTCTCTCGCTCTCTCACTGTTAATGGTCCCACTGTTTCCTCTCGGTCTCTCACTGTTAATGGTCCCACTGTTTCCTCTCGCTCTCTCACTGTTAATGGTCCCACTGTTTCCTCTCGCTCTCTCACTGTTAATGGTCCCACTGTTTCCTCTCGCTCTCTCACTGTTAATGGTCCCACTGTTTCCTCTCGCTCTCTCACTGTTAATGGTCCCACTGTTTCCTCTCGCTCTCTCACTGTTAATGGTCCCACTGTTTCCTCTCGCTCTCTCACTGTTAATGGTCCCACTGTTTCCTCTCGCTCTCTCACTGTTAATGGACCCACTGTTTCCTCTCGCTCTCTCACTGTTAATGGTCCCACTTTTTCCTCTCGCTCTCTCACTCTTAACGGTCCCACTGTTTCCTCTCGCTCTCTCGCTGTTAATGGTCCCACTGTTTCCTCTCACTCTCTCACTGTTAATGGTCCCACTGTTTCCTCTCGCTCTCTCACTGTTAATGGTCCCACTGTTTCCTCTCGCTCTCTCACTGTTAATGGTCCCACTGCTCCTCTCGCTCTCTCACTGTTAATAGTCCCACTGTTTCCTCTCGCTCTCTCACTGTTAATGGTCCCACTGTTTCCTCTCGCTCTCTCACTGTTAATGGTCCCACTGTTTCCTCTTACTCTCACTGTTAATGGTCCCACTGTTTCCTCTCGCTCTCTCACTGTTAATGGTCCCACTGTTTCCTCTCGCTCTCTCACTGTTAATGGTCCCACTGTTTCCTCTCACTCTCTCACTGTTAATGGTCCCACTGTTTCCTCTCACTCTCTCACTGTTAATGGTCCCACTGCTTCTCTCGCTCTCTCACTGTTAATGGTCCCACTGTTTCCTCTCGCTCTCACACTGTTAATAGTCCCACTGTTTCCTCTCGCTCTCTCACTGTTAATGGTCCCACTGTTTCCTCATGCTCTCTCACTGTTAATGGTCGAACTGTTTCCTCTCGCTCTCTCACTGTTAATGGTCCCACTGTTTCCTCTCGCTCTCTCACTGTTAATGGTCCCACTGTTTCCTCTCACTCTCTCACTGTTCATGGTCCCACTGTTTCCTCTCGCTCTCTCACTGTTAATGGTCCCACTGTTTCCTCTCGCTCTCTCACTGTTAATTATCCCACTGTTTCCTCTCGAACTCTCACTGTTAATGGCCCCACTGTTTCCTCTCGCTCTCTCACTGTTAATGTCCGCACTGTTTCCTCTCACTCTCTCACTGTTAATGGTCCCACTGTTGCCTCTCGCTCTCTCACTGTTAATGGTCCCACTGTTTCCTCTCGCTCTCTCACTGTTAATGGTCCCACTGTTTCCTCTCGCTCTCTCACTGTTAATGGTCCCAATGTTTCCTCTCGCTCTCTCACTGTTAATGGTCCCACGGCTTCTCTCGCTCTCTCACTGTTAATGGTCCCACTGTTTCCTCTCGCTCTCTCTCTGTTAATGGTCCCACTGCTTCTCTCGCTCTCTCACTGTTAGTGGTCCCACTGTTTCCTCTCACTCTCTCACTGTTAATGGTCCCACTGTTTCCTCTCACACTCACTGTTAATGGGCCCACTATTTCCTCTCGCTCTCTCACTGTTAATGGTCCCACTGCTCCTCTCACTCTCTCACTGTTAATGGTCCCACTGTTTCCTCTCACACTCACTGTTAATGGGCCCACTATTTCCTCTCGCTCTCTCACTGTTAATGGTCCCACTGCTCCTCTTGCTCTCTCACTGTTAATGGTCCCACTGCTCCTCTCGCTCTCTCACTGTTAATGGTCCCACTGCTTCTCTCGCTCTCTCACTGTTAATGGTCCCACTGTTTCCTCTCACACTCTCACTGTTAATGGTCCCACTGTTTCCTCTCGCTCTCTCACTGTTAATGGTCCCACTGTTTCCTCTCACTCTCTCACTGTTAATGGTCCCACTGTTTCTCTCGCTCTCTCACTGTTAATGGTCCCACTGTTTCCTCTCGCTCTCTCACTGTTAATGGTCCCACTGTTTCCTCTCGCTCTCTCACTGTTAATGGTCCCACTGTTTCCTCTCGCTCTCTCACTGTTAATGGTCCCACTGTTTCCTCTCGCTCTCTCACTGTTAATGGTCCCACTGTTTCCTCTCGCTCTCTCACTGTTAATGGTCCCACTGTTTCCTCTCGCTCTCTCACTGTTAATGGTCCCACTGTTTCCTCTCGCTCTCTCACTGTTAAAGGTCCCACTGTTTCCTCACGCTCTCTCACTGTTAATGGTCCCACAGTTTCCTCTCGCTCTCTCACTGTTAATGGTCCCACTGTTCCCTCTGGTCTCTCACTGTTAATGGTCCCACTGTTTCCTCTCGCTCTCTCACTGTTAATGGTCCCACTGTTTCCTCTTGCTCTCTCACTGTTAATGGTCCCACTGTTTCCTCTCACTCTCTCACTGTTAATGGTCCCACTGTTTCCTCTAGCTCTCTCACTGTTAATGGTCCCACTGTTTCCTCTCGCTCTCTCACTGTTAATGGTCCCACTGTTTCCTCTCGCTCTCTCACTGTTAATGGTCCCACTGTTTCCTATCGCTCTCTCACTGTCAATGGTCCCACTGCTCCTCTCGCTCTCACACTGTTAATGGCCCCACTGCTTCTCTGTCTCTCTCACTGTTAATGGTCCCACTGTTTCCTCTCGCTCTCTCACTGTTAATGGTCCCACTGTTTCCTCTCGCTCTCTCACTGTTAATGGTCCCACTGTTTCCTCTCGCTCTCCCACTGTTAATGTCCCACTGTTTCCTCTCACTCTCTCACTGTTAATGGTCCCACTGTTGCCTCTCGATCTCTCAATGTTAATGGTCCCACTGTTTCCTCTCGCTCTCTCACTGTTAATGGTCCCACTGTTTCCTCTCGCTCTCTCACTGTTAATGGTCCCACTGTTTCCTCTCACTCTCACTGTTAATGGTCCCACTGCTTCTCTCGCTCTCTCACTGTTAATGGTCCCACTGTTTCCTCTCACTCTCTCACTCTTAATGGTCCCACTGTTTCCTCTCGCTCTCTCACTGTTAATGGTCCCACTGCTTCTCTCGCTCTCTCACTGTTAATGGTCCCACTGTTTCCTCTCGCTCTCTCACTGTTAATGGTTCCACTGCTTCCTCTCGCTCTCTCACTGTTAATGGTCCCACTGTTTCCTCTCGCTCTCTCACTGTTAATGGTCCCACTGTTTCCTCTCGCTCTCTCACTGTTAATGGTCCCACTGTTTCCTCTCGCTCTCTCACTGTTAATGGTCCCACTGTTTCCTCTCGCTCTTTCACTTTTAATGGTCCCTCTGTTTCCTCTCGCTCTCTCACTGTTAATGGTCCCACTGTTTCCTCTCACTCTCTCACTGTTAATGTTCCCACTGTTTCCTCTCGCTCTCTCACTGTTAATGGTCCCACTGTTTTCTCTTGCTCTCTCACTGTTAATGGTCCCACTGTTTCCTCTCGCTCTCTCACTGTTCATGGTCCCACTGATTCCTCTCACTCTCTCACTGTTAATGGTCCCACTGATTCCTCTCACTCTCTCACTGTTAATGGTCCCACTGTTTCCTCTCGAACTCTCACTGTTAATGGCCCCACTGTTTCCTCTCGCTCTCTCACTGTTAATGTCCCCACTGTTTCCTCTCACTCTCTCACTGTTAATGGTCCCACTGTTTCCTCTCGCTCTCTCACTGTTAATGGTCCCATTGTTTCCTCTCGCTCTCCCACTGTTAATGTCCCACTGTTTCCTCTCACTCTCACTGTTAATGGTCCCACTGCTTCTCTCGCTCTCTCACTGTTAATGGTCCCACTGTTTCCTCTCACTCTCTCACTCTTAATGGTCCCACTGTTTCCTCTCGCTCTCTCACTATTAATGGTCCCACTGCTTCTCTCGATCTCTCACTGTTAATGGTCCCACTGTTTCCTCTTGGTCTCTCAATGTTAATGGTCCCACTGTTTCCTCTCGCTCTCTCACTGTTAATGGTCCCACTGTTTACTCTCGCTCTCTCACTGTTAATGGTCCCACTGTTTCCTCTCGCTCTCTCACTGTTAATGGTCCCAATGTTTCCTCTCGCTCTCTCACTGTTAATGGTCCCACGGCTTCTCTCGCTCTCTCACTGTTAATGGTCCCACTGTTTCCTCTCGCTCTCTCTCTGTTAATGGTCCCACTGCTTCTCTCGCTCTCTCACTGTTAGTGGTCCCACTGTTTCCTCTCACTCTCTCACTGTTAATGGTCCCACTGTTTCCTCTCACACTCACTGTTAATGGGCCCACTATTTCCTCTCGCTCTCTCACTGTTAATGGTCCCACTGCTCCTCTCACTCTCTCACTTTTAATGGTCCCACTGCTCCTCTCGCTCTCTCACTGTTAATTGTCCCACTGCTCCTCTCGCTCTCTCACTGTTAATGGTCCCACTGTTTCCTCTCGCTCTCTCACTGTTAAAGGTCCCACAGTTTCCTCTCGCTCTCTCACTCTTAATGGCCCCACTGTTTCCTCTCACTCTCTCACTGTTAATGGTCCCACTGCTTCTCTCGCTCTCTCACTGTTAATGGTCCCACTGTTTCCTCTCACTCTCTCACTGTTAATGGTCCCACTGTTTCCTCTCGCTCTCTCACTGTTAATGGTCCCACTGTTTCCTCTCACTCTCTCACTCTTAATGGTCCCACTGTTTCCTCTCGCTCTCTCACTGTTAATGGCCCCACTGCTCCTCTCGCTCTCTCACTGTTAATGGTCCCACTGTTTCCTCTCGCTCTCTCACTGTTAATGGTCCCACTGTTTCCTCTCGCTCTCTCACTGTTAATGGTCCCACTGTTTCCTCTCGCTCTCTCACTGTTAATGGTCCCACTGTTTTCTCTCGCTCTCTCACTGTTAATGGTCCCACTGTTTCCTCTCGCTCTCTCACTGTTAATGGTCCCACTATTTCCTCTCACTCTCTCACTGTTAATGGTCCCACTGTTTCCTCTCGCTCTCTCACTGTTAATGTCCCCACAGTTTCCTCTCGCTGTCTTACTGTTAATGGTCCCACTGTTTCCTCTGGCTCTCTCACTGTTAATGTCCCCACTGTTTCCTCTCGCTCTCTCATTGTTAATGGTCCCACTGTTTCCTCTTGCTCTCTCACTGTTAATGGTCCCACTGTTTCCTCTCACTCTCTCACTGTTAATGGTCCCACTGTTTCCTCTAGCTCTCTCACTGTTAATGGTCCCAATGTTTCCTCTCGCTCTCTCACTGTTAATGGTCCCTCTGTTTCCTCTCGCTCTCTCACTGTTAATGGTCCCACTGTTTCCTATCGCTCTCTCACTGTTAATGGTCCCACTGCTCCTCTCGCTCTCTCACTGTTAATGGCCCCACTGCTTCTCTGTCTCTCTCACTGTTAATGGTCCCACTGTTTCCTCTCGCTCTCTCACTGTTAATGGTCCCACTGTTTCCTCTCGCTCTCTCACTGTTAATGGCCCCACTGTTTCCTCTCGCTCTCTCACTGTTAATGTCCCCACTGTTTCCTCTCACTCTCTCACTGTTAATGGTCCCACTGTTGCCTCTCGATCTCTCACTGTTAATGGTCCCACTGTTTCCTCTCGCTCTCTCACTGTTAATGGTCACACTGTTTCCTCTCGCTCTCTCACTGTTAATGGTCCCACTGTTTCCTCTCACTCTCACTGTTAATGGTCCCACTGCTTCTCTCGCTCTCTCACTGTTAATGGTCCCACAGTTTCCTCTCACTCTCTCACTCTTAATGGTCCCACTGTTTCCTCTCGCTCTCTCACAGTTAATGGTCCCACTGCTTCTCTCGCTCTCTCACTGTTAATGGTCCCACTGTTTCCTCTCGCTCTCTCACTGTTAATGGTCCCACTGCTTCCTCTCGCTCTCTCACTGTTAATGGCCCACTGTTTCCTCTCGCTCTCTCACTGTTAATGGTCCCACTGTTTCCTCTCGCTCTCTCACTGTTAATGGTCCCACTGTTTCCTCTCGCTCTCTCACTGTTAATGGTCCCACTGTTTCCTCTCGCTCTTTCACTTTTAATGGTCCCTCTGTTTCCTCTCGCTCTCTCACTGTTAATGGTCCCACTGTTTCCTCTCACTCTCTCACTGTTAATGTTCCCACTGTTTCCTCTCGCTCTCTCACTGTTAATGGTCCCACTGTTTTCTCTTGCTCTCTCACTGTTAATGGTCCCACTGTTTCCTCTCGCTCTCTCACTGTTCATGGTCCCACTGATTCCTCTCACTCTCTCACTGTTAATGGTCCCACTGATTCCTCTCACTCTCTCACTGTTAATGGTCCCACTGTTTCCTCTCGAACTCTCACTGTTAATGGCCCCACTGTTTCCTCTCGCTCTCTCACTGTTAATGTCCCCACTGTTTCCTCTCACTCTCTCACTGTTAATGGTCCCACTGTTGCCTCTCGCTCTCTCACTGTTAATGGTCCCATTGTTTCCTCTCGCTCTCTCACTGTTAATGGTCCCACTGTTTCCTCTCACTCTCACTGTTAATGGTCCCACTGCTTCTCTCGCTCTCTCACTGTTAATGGTCCCACAGTTTCCTCTCACTCTCTCACTCTTAATGGTCCCACTGTTTCCTCTCGCTCTCTCACTGTTAATGGTCCCACTGTTTCCTCTCGCTCTCTCACTGTTAATGGTCCCACTGTTTCCTCTCGCTCTCTCACTGTTAATGGTCCCA
Source organism: Carcharodon carcharias (assembly GCF_017639515.1). Classification (NCBI taxonomy): domain Eukaryota; kingdom Metazoa; phylum Chordata; class Chondrichthyes; order Lamniformes; family Lamnidae; genus Carcharodon; species Carcharodon carcharias. The sequence goes on along the minus strand of NC_054472.1, from coordinate 196,857,120 downwards.
CTGTTTCCTTTCGCTCTCTCACTGTTAATGGTCCCACTGTTTCCTCTCGCTCTCTCACTGTTAATGGTCCCTCTGTTTCCTCTCGCTCTCTCACTGTTAATGGTCCCACTGTTTCCTCTCGCTCTCTCACTGTTAATGGTCCCACTGCTTTCCTCTCGCTCTCTCACTGTTAATGGTCCCACTGTTTCCTCTCGCTCTCTCTCTGTTAATGGTCCCACTGCTTCTCTCGCTCTCTCACTGTTAGTGGTCCCACTGTTTCCTCTCACTCTCTCACTGTTAATGGTCCCACTGTTTCCTCTCACACTCACTGTTAATGGGCCCACTATTTCCTCTCGCTCTCTCACTGTTAATGGTCCCACTGCTCCTCTCGCTCTCTCACTGTTAATGGTCCCACTGCTCCTCTCGCTCTCTCACTGTTAATGGTCCCACTGCTCCTCTCGCTCTCTCACTGTTAATGGTCCCACTGTTTCCTCTCGCTCTCTCACTGTTAAAGGTCCCACTGTTTCCTCTCGCTCTCTCACTCTTAATGGTCCCACTGTTTCCTCTCACTCTCTCACTGTTAATGGTCCCACTGCTTCTCTCGCTCTCTCACTGTTAATGGTCCCACTGTTTCCTCTCACTCTCTCACTGTTAATGGTCCCACTGTTTCCTCTCGCTCTCTCACTGTTAATGGTCCCACTGTTTCCTCTCACTCTCTCACTGTTAATGGTCCCACTGTTTCCTCTCGCTCTCTCACTGTTAATGGTCCCACTGTTTCCTCTCGCTCTCTCACTGTTAATGGTCCCACTGTTTCCTCTCGCTCTCTCACTGTTAATGGTCCCACTGTTTCCTCTCGCTCTCTCACTGTTAATGGTCCCACTGTTTCCTCTCGCTCTCTCACTGTTAATGGTCCCACTGTTTCCTCTCGCTCTCTCACTGTTAATGGTCCCACTGTTTCCTCTCGCTCTCTCACTGTTAATGGTCCCACTGTTTCCTCTCGAACTCTCACTGTTAATGGTCCCACTGTTTCCTCTCGCTCTCTCACTGTTAATGTCCCCACTGTTTCCTCTCACTCTCTCACTGTTAATGGTCCCACTGTTTCCTCTCGCTCTCTCACTGTTAATGGACCCACTGTTTCCTCTCGCTCTCTCACTGTTAATGGTCCCACTGCTTCTCTCGCTCTCTCACTGTTAATGGTCCCACTGTTTCCTCTCGCTCTCTCACTGTTAATGGTCCCACTGTTTCCTCTCGCTCTCTCGCTGTTAATGGTCCCACTGTTTGCTCTCACTCTCTCACTGTTAATGGTCCCACTCTTTCCTCTCGCTCTCTCACTGTTAATGGTCCCACTGTTTCCTCTCGCTCTCTCACTGTTAATGGTCCCACTGCTCCTCTGGCTCTCTCACTGTTAATGATCCCACTGTTTCCTCTCGCTCTCTCACTGTTAATGGTCCCACTGTTTCCTCTCGCTCTCTCACTGTTAATGGTCCCACTGTTTCCTCTCACTCTCACTGTTAATGGTCCCAATGTTTCCTCTCGCTCTCTCACTGTTAATGGTCCCACTGTTTCTTCTTGCTCTCTCACTGTTAATGGTCCCACTGTTTCCTCTCGCTCTCTCACTGTTAATGGTCCCACTGTTTCCTCTCGCTCTCTCACTCTTAATGGTCCCACTGCTTCTCTGGCTCTCTCACTGTTAATGGTCCCACTGTTTCCTCTCGCTCTCTCACTGTTAATGGTCCCACTGCTTCTCTCGCTCTCTCACTGTTAATGGTCCCACTGTTTCCTCTCGCTCTCTCACTGTTAATGGTCCCACTGCTTCCTCTCGCTCTCTCACTGTTAATGGCCCACTGTTTCCTCTCGCTCTCTCACTGTTAATGGTCCCACTGTTTCCTCTCGCTCTCTCACTGTTAATGGTCCCACTGTTTCCTCTCGCTCTCTCACTGTTAATGGTCCCTCTGTTTCCTCTCGCTCTTTCACTTTTAATGGTCCCTCTGTTTCCTCTCGCTCTCTCACTGTTAATGGTCCCACTGTTTCCTCTCACTCTCTCACTGTTAATGTTCCCACTGTTTCCTCTCGCTCTCTCACTGTTAATGGTCCCACTGTTTTCTCTTGCTCTCTCACTGTTAATGGTCCCACTGTTTCCTCTCGCTCTCTCACTGTTCATGGTCCCACTGATTCCTCTCACTCTCTCACTGTTAATGGTCCCACTGATTCCTCTCACTCTCTCACTGTTAATGGTCCCACTGTTTCCTCTCGAACTCTCACTGTTAATGGCCCCACTGTTTCCTCTCGCTCTCTCACTGTTAATGTCCCCACTGTTTCCTCTCACTCTCTCACTGTTAATGGTCCCACTGTTGCCTCTCGCTCTCTCACTGTTAATGGTCCCATTGTTTCCTCTCGCTCTCTCACTGTTAATGGTCCCACTGTTTCCTCTCACTCTCACTGTTAATGGTCCCACTGCTTCTCTCGCTCTCTCACTGTTAATGGTCCCACAGTTTCCTCTCACTCTCCCACTCTTAATGGTCCCACTGTTTCCTCTTGGTCTCTCAATGTTAATGGTCCCACTGTTTCCTCTCGCTCTCTCACTGTTAATGGTCCCACTGTTTCCTCTCGCTCTCTCACTGTTAATGGTCCCACTGTTTCCTCTCGCTCTCTCACTGTTAATGGTCCCACTGTTTCCTCTCGCTCTCTCACTGTTAATGGTCCCACTGTTTCCTCTCGCTCTCTCACTGTTAATGGTACCACAGTTTCCTCTCGCTCTCTCACTGTTAATGGTCCCACTGTTTCCTCTCGCTCTCTCACTCTTAACGGTCCCACTGTTTCCTCTCACTCTCTCACTGTTAATGGTCCCACTGTTTCCTCTCGCTCTCTCACTGTTAATGGTCCCACTGTTTCCTCTCGCTCTCTCACTGTTAATGGTCCCACTGCTCCTCTCGCTCTCTCACTGTTAATAGTCCCACTGTTTCCTCTCGCTCTCTCACTGTTAATGGTCCCACTGTTTCCTCTCGCTCTTTCACTGTTAATGGTCCCACTGTTTCCTCTCACTCTCACTGTTAATGGTCCCACTGTTTCCTCTCGCTCTCTCACTGTTAATGGTCCCACTGTTTCCTCTCGCTCTCTCACTGTTAATGGTCCCACTGTTTCCTCTCACTCTCTCACTGTTAATGGTCCCACTGTTTCCTCTCATTCTCTCACTGTTAATGGTCCCACTGTTTCCATTCACTCTCTCACTGTTAATGGTCCCACTGTTTCTCTGGCTCTCTCACTGTTAATGGTCCCACTGTTTCCTCTCGCTCTCTCACTGTTAATGGTCCCACTGTTTCCTCTCGCTCTCTCACTGTTAATGGTCCCACTGTTTCCTCTCTCTCTCTCACTGTTAATGGTCCAACTGTTTCCTCTCGCTCTCTCACTGTTAATGGTCCCACTGTTTCCTCTCGCTCTCTCACTGTTAATGGTCCCACTGTTTCCTCTCGATCTCTCACTGTTCATGGTCCCACTGTTTTCTCTCGCTCTCTCACTGTTAATGGTCCCACTGTTTCCTCTCGCTCTCTCACTGTTCATGGTCCCACTGTTTCCTCTCACTCTCTCACTGTTAATGGTCCCACTGTTTCCTCTCGCTCTCTCACTGTTAATGGTCCCACTGTTTCCTCTCGAACTCTCACTGTTAATGGTCCCGCTGTTTCCTCTCGCTCTCTCACTGTTAATGTCCCCACTGTTTCCTCTCACTCTCTCACTGTTAATGGTCCCACTGTTGCCTCTCGCTCTCTCACTGTTAATCGACCCCTGTTTCCTCTCGCTCTCTCACTGTTAATGGTCCCACTGTTTCCTCTCGCTCTCTCACTGTTAATGGTCCCACTGTTTCCTCTCGCTCTCTCACTGTTAATGGTCCCACTGTTTCCTCTCGCTCTCTCGCTGTTAATGGTCCCACTGTTTGCTCTCACTCTCTCACTGTTAATGGTCCCACTCTTTCCTCTCGCTCTCTCACTGTTAATGGTCCCACTGTTTCCTCTCGCTCTCTCACTGTTAATGGTCCCACTGCTCCTCTGGCTCTCTCACTGTTAATGATCCCACTGTTTCCTCTCGCTCTCTCACTGTTAATGGTCCCACTGTTTCCTCTCGCTCTCTCACTGTTAATGGTCCCACTGTTTCCTCTCACTCTCACTGTTAATGGTCCCAATGTTTCCTCTCGCTCTCTCACTGTTAATGGTCCCACTGTTTCCTCTTGCTCTCTCACTGTTAATGGTCCCACTGTTTCCTCTCGCTCTCTCACTGTTAATGGTCCCACTGTTTCCTCTCGCTCTCTCACTCTTAATGGTCCCACTGCTTCTCTGGCTCTCTCACTGTTAATGGTCCCACTGTTTCCTCTCGCTCTCTCACTGTTAATGGTCCCACTGTTTCGTCTCCCTCTCTCACTGTTAATGGTCCCACTGTTTCCTCTCGCTCTCTCACTGTTAATGGTCCCACTGTTTCCTCTCGCTCTCTCACTGTTAATGGTCCCACTGTTTCCTCTCGCTCTCTCACTGTTAATGGTCCCACTGTTTCCTCTCGCTCTCTCACTGTTAATGGTCCCACTGTTTCCTCTCGCTCTCTCACTGTTAATGGTCCCACTGTTTCCTCTCGCTCTCTCACTGTTAATGGTCCCACTGTTTCCTCTCGCTCTCTCACTGTTAATGGTCCCACTGTTTCCTCTCGCTCTCTCACTGTTAATGGTCCCACTGTTTTCTCTCGCTCTCTCACTGTTAATGGTCCCACTGTTTCCTCTCGCTCTCTCACTGTTCATGGTCCCACTGTTTCCTCTGGCTCTCTCACTGTTAATGGTCCCACTGTTTCCTCTCGCTCTCTCACTGTTAATGGTCCCACTGTTTTCTCTCGCTCTCTCACTGTTGATGGTCCCACTGTTTCCTCTCGCTCTCTCACTGTTAATGGTCCCACTGTTTCCTCTGGCTCTCTCACTGTTAATGGTCCCACTGTTTCCTCTCGCTCTCTCACTGTTAATGGTCCCACTGTTTCCTCTCGCTCTCTCACTGTTAATGATCCCACTGTTTCCTCTCGCTCTCTCACTGTTAATGGTCCCACTGTTTCCTCTCGCTCTCTCACTGTTAATGGTCCCACTGTTTCCTCTCGCTCTCTCACTGTTAATGGTCCCACTGTTTCCTCTCGCTCTCTCACTGTTAATGTTCCCACTGTTTCCTCTCGCTCTCTCACTGTTAATGGTCCCACTGTTTAATCTCGCTCTCTCACTGTTAATGGTCCCACTGTTTCCTCTCGCTCTCTCACTGTTAATGGTCCCACTGTTTCCTTTCGCTCTCTCACTGTTAATGGTCCCACTGTTTCCTCTCGCTCTCTCACTGTTAATGGTCCCACTGTTTCCTCTCAATCTCTCACTGTTAATGGTCCCACTGTTTCCTCTCGCTCTCTCACTGTTAATGGTCCCACTGTTTCCTCTCGCTCTCTCACTGTTAATGGTCCCACTGCTCCTCTCGCTCTCTCACTGTTAATGGTCCCACTGTTTCCTCTCGCTCTCTCACTGTTAATGGTCCCACTGTTTCCTATCGCTCTCTCACTGTTTATGGTCCCACTGTTTCCTCTCACTCTCACTGTTAATTGTCCCACTGTTTCCTCTCGCTCTCTCACTGTTAATGGTCCCACTGTTTCCTCTCGCTCTCTCACTGTTAATGGTCCCACTGTTTCCTCTCGCTCTCTCACTGTTAATGGTCCCACTGTTTCCTCTCGCTCTCTCACTGTTAATGGTCCCACTGTTTCCTCTCGCTCTCTCACTGTTAATGGTCCCACTGTTTCCTCTCGCTCTCTCACTGTTAATGGTCCCACTGCTCCTCTCGCTCTCTCACTGTTAATGGCCCCACTGTTTCCTCTCACTCTCTCACTGTTAATGGTCCCACTGTTTCCTCTCGCTCTCTCACTGTTAAAGGTCCCACTGTTTCCTCTCGCTCTCTCACTGTTAATGGTCCCACTGTCTCCTCTCGCTCTCTCACTGTTAATGGCCCCACTTCTTCTCTGGCTCTCTCACTGTTAATGGTCCCACTGCTTCTCTGGCTCTCTCACTGTTAATTTCCCCACTGCTCCTCTCGCTCTCTCACTGTTAATGGTCCCACTGTTTCCTCTCGCTCTCTCACTGTTAATGGTCCCACTGTTTCCTCTCGCTCTCTCACTGTTAATGGTCCCACTGCTCCTCTGGCTTTCTCACTGTTAATGTCCCCACTGCTCCTCTCGCTCTCTCACTGTTAATGGTCCCACTGTTTCCTCTCGCTCTCTCACTGTTAATGGTCCCACTGTTTCCTCTCGCTCTCTCACTGTTAATGTCCCCACTGCTATATCCTCACTGGTTTCTGCTTCTCCAAGTTTTGTATCATTGGAAAATTAAGAAATTTTACTCTATTCCTAGATCCAAGTCATTTATGTGCAGCAATAAAAGCTTGGTATTGTGTCCCTTGGGGAACACCCCTATCCCCCTTCCCCCTGGCTGAAAAATAACCATTTATCACAGCTCATAGTTTAAGGACAGAAAACAATATTTTTATCTAAGGCTGACCCTTCTATTCCATAAGCTCAATTTTGTTAACCATACAGTTAACATCCACTGCATTCCCTTCATCAACCTTCACTGTTACTTCATCAAAAATCTCAATTCCATTAGTCAGACACAATCTGCCATTTACAAATCAGTGCTGGTTATCCTTAACTAACTCAAACCTCTCCGAGTGCTTGGTGATTCTTCCAATAACTTCAGACAGAGCTAACCTGTTGCTTAATTTCAATTTCTATACTTCCACCTGCTGCTTCTGACCCGAGGTACTTGAAACTACTCACTATCTCCAAATCTTCACCCAAAATCTTTACACCTTCACACTGATCCTCTTCCCTAGGCTTAACTGAGGTGGATAAATTGGCCCTTTGGCCGACTGATCTTCACCCCCCTGCTTTCCAGTGCTCTTCCCCAGTTCTCCAGATACACAATCATGTTCTCATCATCCCCATCTGGCAGCTCAGGGTCATCTGTAAACTTCATTGACCATGGCACTTCCTGTCTCACTTGCTCAGTTTGAACATCCATGGCAACCAGGAAGAGGAATGGGCTCAGTGCTGATCCTTGGTGTAATCCAATTTTGAGATTGAAACTCTCCCTCTCTCCTGTACACTGCTTCTTCCTCTTGCCTTGTTCTCTTTCAACACATCCTGTAAAAACCGTCTGTACTTCTCCGGGACTCCACAAATTTGAGCAAATGTCCAGACTTTCTCCTTAGACACCCGGTCACAGACCTTCTCTAGATCGATGAGTATAATCATCATGTTCTTTTCTGAACATTTATATCCGTGAATAGTAAGTGTCCAGTGCTTACAGCACGACACATTGCGTTGTGAGAAACCCACCGGGAATAGCCACCCTCCTGAGGACATAGCAGTGAGTGATGGGGTAGAGTGTGGGCACAAACTACCAATGGCAAAGCCCGAGGGATGGTGACTGGGAGAAAACCTCCCTTCATGCTCTCTGGCACGCCAACTCAGGCTGCCGGCTTAGACTGTAAAGACCAATCTGCAGCAGAAACTGTTTCCAGGTGATATTAAACCCTAAACGTGGCTGACGGCCTCTAAATTCCCCCGACAGTCTGAGGGACTGGAGTCTGGGGCTGGAGTGGGGATGGGATGGCAAGAAAATTCAATCAGAATATTCTTCAAATTCTTTATTTCTGAATCTGCCACATCTTCAGTTCAATTGTTACAGCAAGTTCCAGTGTTTAGGGAGGGCTGAGATGTCTCCGAGTTCAGCCTTCACACTCACATCTAAACAGTGACAACCCCAATTCCAGGGTCCTTTACCGCTTTCCTTTCTTAGCTGCCTCCTGTGCAGCTCTTTCCAAGGCTTCCTTTTCCTTCCTGGCTTTCAGAGCTTTCTTCGCTAGTGGAGTCTTAGCAGCCCAGTTCTGAGGGAGTAACAGAGACAGAGAATTAATGGCAGAGGAAGGGAGGGAGAGAGAGAGAGAGAGAGAGAGATGGGGAGAGGCAGAAATGGTGAAACACAGAGAGAGTGACACTGGGCTAGATGTTCGAGGAAATGTTGGGCCCGTGTCCGTGTCCTAAGCCTGTTCATCTCGTTAACCAGCATTTGCTGCCCATCCCTAATTGCCCTTGAACTGAGGGGCTTCCTAGGCCATTTCAGAGGGCATTTAAGAGGCAGCCACATTGCTGTGGTCTGGAGTCACAAGTAGGCCAGACCAGGTAAGGACAGCAGATTTCCTTCCCTAAAGGACATTAGTGACCCAGATGGGTTTTTATAACAATTGATGATAGGTTCATGGTCACCATGACTGAGATTAGCTTTATATTCCCGATTTATTAATTGAATTTAAATGTGAACCCTGTCCCCAGGCTGTTAGGCTGGGTCTGTGAATTACTCGTCCAGTGACATGACCATTACCCCACCCTCTCCCTTTAAACTACAGAGCAGTGAGTTTAATTTTGGAGATGTGAAAGCTTTTAGAAAGAATAATTTGGGACAATTTGTAGCAGGCGAAGACCCTCAGGATGTGGGTGACCCTACTTTCTGGTGGTCCCACTGGCCCAGCTGCAAACACCTGGAAGGGTCCCATGCTCAGGATTATGAGTGATGGCCAATGGTGGATCGGATGGTTTCTATGGCAGTAAAGGCAGGTGAGCTACCACCTTGCAGGACAAGGATTGGCTGCCACCAGGTGAAGGTTCCTCTGGGAAGAGGGTCCACTTTAAACACACATGGGGAGGGCAATGGGAAAGCACTTCATGCTTCCCTTCTCCCTAGTCAAGCCCTGTGCTAACATCTGGCTCAGTATGACCTGCACCATCACCACGTTGCTGTACAAACTCTCAAAAGGCCCTAAGAACAAGCATAACAAACAAACAACTGACACCAAAAGAACTGTGACTTGGCTCGTTAGAAAATTATTTCAGGCAGGGAAAGCAGAAACTATCGTACAAGAGATGTGCAAATTGTCAGTCAGTATTGGTGGTTTGTGTGAAGGAAGGTGGACTGGAGCTGGAAAGTAGTAACACACGGATGGTGTCATTATCTACTTGGATGGAGAGAAACATGAACAGGGATTCGCAGTGGCCTATCATCAGAAACATTGCAAGTGCCTTTTAGGGTATTGGGCTATTTCCAAGAGAAGTCCCCTTGTCAGAGTAACAGGTACAACTTGAGCATTGTACAAGTATAATTCCCCAGATTAAGGTGTGTCAGGTAAGCACCTTAAAGTTTTCTATGAACCCTTGGCTGAAACAAGAAAACAGGGGCCATTCAAAGCTATAGAACCATAGACCCATAGAACACTGCAGCACAGCAAACAGGCCATTTGGCCCTTCTAGTCTGTGCCGAAATATTATTCTGCTAGTCCCATTGACCAGCACCCAGTCCATAACCCTCCAGACCTCTCCCATCCATGTATCTATCCAATTCATTCTTAAAACTTAAGAGTGAGCCCGCATTTACCACGTCAGATGGTAGCTCGTTCCACACTCTCACCACTCTCTGAGTGAAGAAGTTCCCCTTAATGTTCCCCCTAAACCTTTCCCCTTTCACCCTAAAGCCATGTCCTCTCGTGTTTATCTCTCCTAACCTAAGTGGAAAGATCCTACCCGCATTTAGTCTGTCTATACCCCTCATAATTTTGTAAACTTCTGTCATATCTCCCCTCATTCTTCTACGCCCCAAGGAATAAAGTCCTAACCCGTTTAATCTTTCCCTGTAACTCAACTCCTTAAGACCCGGCGACATCCTAGTAAATCTTCTCTGTACTCTCTCAATCTTACTGATATCCTTTCTGTAGTTAGGTGACCAGAACTGCACACCATACTCCAAAGTTGGCCTCACCAATGTCTCATACAACCTCACCATAACATCCCAACTCCTATACTCAACACTTTGATTTATGAAGGCCAATATGCCAAAAGCTTTCTTTACAACCCTGTCTACCTGTGATGCCACTTTCAGGGAATTATGTATCTGAACTCCCAGATCCCTTTGTTCCTCCACGTTCCTCAGTGCCCTACCATTTACTGTGTATGTCCTACCTTGGTTTGTCCTTCCAAAATGTAACACCTCTCACTTTTCCACATTAAATTCCATCTGCCATTTTCTGGCCCATTTTTCCAGTTGGTCCAGATCCCTCTGCAAGCTTTGAAAGCCTTCCTCGCTGTCCACAACGCCTCCAATTTTAGTGTCATCAGCAAACTTGCTGATCCAATTTACCACATTATTATCCAGATCATTGATATAGAAAACAAACAACAATGGTCCTAACACAGATCCCTGAGGCACACCACTAGTCACAGTCCTCCAGTCTGAGAAGCAATCATCCACTACCACTCTCTGTCTTCTCCCACACAGCCAATTTCAAATCCAGTTTACAACCTCTCCATGGATACCAAGTGTCTGAACCTTCTGAACTAACCTCCCATGTGGGACCTTGTCAAAGGCCTTACTAAAGTCCATGTAGACAACATCCACAGCCTTTCCTTCATCTACTTTCTTGGTAACATCCTCGAAAAACTCTACAAGGTTCGTTAAACACGACCTACAAGGCACAAAGCCATGCTGACTATCCTTAATCAGCCCTTGGCTGTCCAAATAATTGTATATCCGATCTCTCAGAACATCTTCCAATAATTTACCTACTACTGACGTCAGGCTCACTGGCCTGTAATTACCTGGTTTATTTGTGAAGCCTTTTTTAAACAACGGAACAACATGAGCTACCCTCCAATCCTCCGACACCTCACCCGTGGCTAAGGACATTTTAAATATTTCTGCCAGGGCCCCTGCAATTTCTACATTAGTCTCCCTCAAGGTCCGAGGGAATATCATGTTAGGCCCAGGGGATTTATCTACCTTTATTCGCTGTAAGGCAGCAAGCACCTCCTCCTCTTTAATCTCTATATGTTCCATGACACTACTGCTTGTTTCCCTTCCTTCCTTATACACTATGCCAGTTTCCTGAGTAAATACTGATGCAAAAAAACTGTTTAAGATCTCCCCCATCTCGTGAGGCTCCACACATAGACGACCACTCTGATCTTCAAGGGGACCAATTGTGTCCCTTACTATCCTTTTACTCTTAATATACTTGTAGAAATCCTTCGGGTTTACCTCCACATTATCTGCCAAAGTAACCTTATGTCTTCTTTTTGCCTTCCTGATTTCCTTCTTTAGTATTTTCTTACATTTTCTGTACTCCACAAGTACCTCATTGCTCCTTGTTGCCTATACCTGCTATACACCTCTCTCTTCTTCTTAACCAGATCGCCAGTATCCCTTGAAAACCAAGGTTCCCTATGCCTGTTGACTTTGCCTTTAATCCTGACAGGAACATGCGAACTCTGCATTCGCAAAATTTCACCTTTGAATGCCTTCCACTTAACTAACACATCCTTGCCAGAAAACAACTTATCCCAATCCACTCTTCCTAGATCCTTTCTCATTTCCACAAAATTGACCTTTCTCCAATTTAGAATCTCAACTCAAGGACCAGACCTATCCTTATCCATAATTAACTTAAAACCAATGACATTGTGGTCACTGGACCGAAAATGTTTGCCTACACATACTTCTGTCACCTGACCTGTCTGGTTCCCTAATAGGAGATCAAGTATTGCATCCTCTCTCATTGGTACCTCTATATATTGATTTAGAAAACTTTCCTGAACACATTTGACAAACTCCAAGCCATCCAGCCCTTTTACAGTATGGGAGTCCCAGTCAATATGTGGAAAGTTAAAATCTCCTACTATCACAACTTTCAGTTTCTTACATCGGTCTGCTATCTCTCTACAGATTTGCTCCTCCAATTCTCTCTGACTATTGGGCGGTGTATAATACAACCCTATAAGTGTGGTCACACCTTTCCCTTTTCTCAGCTCCACCCATATGGCCTCTGTAGACGAGCCCTCTGGGCTGTCCTGCTTATGCACAGCTGTGATATTTTCCCTGACTAGTAATGCCACTCCTCCCCCTTTCATCCCTCCCCCTCTATCACATCTGAAACAACGGAACCCCGGAACATTGAGCTGCCAGTCCTGCCCCTCCTGCAACCAAGTCTCCCTAATAGCAATAATGTCGTAATCCCGCGTGTCAATCCACGCCCTAAGCTCATCTGCCTTTCCGACAATACTCTTTGCATTGAAATAGATGCACCTGAGAACATTTCTATCACATACAAACCCTGGATTTCTGTCTATAAATGCATTCCTCGCTTGACCTTTATCCTCCTCCACCTCACTATCTGCTCTAACACTCTTGTTCCCCTCCCCCTGCAAATCTAGTTTAAACTCCCCCAGAGCAGCACTAGCAAACCTACCCGCAAGGATGTTAGTCCCCCTCCAGTTCAGGTGCAAACTGTCCTGTCAGATCAGGTCCCACCTTCCCTGGAACTGAGCCCAATTGTCCAGAAACATGAAGCCCTCCCTCCTGCACCATCTCCTTATCATCATTGTCATGGGGGGGTTTCAAGTGCAAAGGTAGCAAGTTCTCGTGTCCAAGCTATTGTTAGCCCACATGGTCACAGAGAATGGAACAACTACCCCACCCCCTCACAGGACTGCCCCAAACCCCCCTAACCACTACCACCCCAGCAGGGGACTCCACTCACACCCCAAATATCCCCCTCCCACCACGGGACTCCCCCACCCCCGGACCTTCCCCCAGATGTCTCCTCCCCCAACCCTCACGACTACCCCACCCCACAGGACTCCCCCCACACCCCCAACTATCCCCTCCCCAATGGGACACCCCCTACCCCCAAGGGAATACACCTCCCAACAGGAACTCCCCACCCCACAGGATTCCCACACCTCCACAGGGACTCTTCACCCAGCCCCTGTCCACCAGGCCCGACATTCATTCCCAACCCCTCCACCGTCCCCCGAGGTCCAAGGTCGGAACCCCCCATGCACCTGACCCCACCTACCCCCCAATTCCTACCCACTTACCTTTTACACTTACCTTCTCCCTGGCCTGTCAAGGATCTTTAAGCTTCGATGGGCCTTTAACTTCCCTGTCTTATGGCAACTCCTGCCGTAAACAGAGGGGGCGGGGCCTCCTTCCCTTCAACAGAGGAGCCTTCGACGCTAGGCCCAGGGATGGCCTGTGCTGCCTGTATTGCTTCTCCGAATAAGCAATTCACCTAGTTCCATTCTCCCCATAACCCTGCACATTCTTCCTCTTCAGATAACAGTCTAATTTCCCTCTGAATGCTTCAATTGTCCCTGTCTCCACCAGACGTTCAGGCAGTGCATTCCCAACACTAACCATTCTCCGTGTGAAAAAAATTGTCCTCATTTCACTATTGCTTTTTTCGCTGATTACTTTAAATCTGTGCCCTCTCCTTCTCGATCTTTTTACGAGCGGGAACAGCTTCTCCCTTTCGATTCTGTCCACACCACTCATGATTTTGAATATCTCTATCAAATCTCCTCTGAGTTCTCTTCTCCAAAGAAAACAGTCCTAACTTCTGCAATCTATCTTCATTACAGAAGTTCCTCATCCCTGGAACCATTCCTGTGAATCTTTTCCACACTTTCTCCCTTATCTTCTCATCCTCCCTAAAGTGTGGTGCCCAGAACTGGACACAGTACTCCAGCTGAGGCCGAACTAGTGACTTATATAAGTTCAACTTAACTTCCTTGCCCTTGTACTCAATGCCCCTATTAATGTTTTTATTCACTCAATGGATGTGGGCTTCGCTGGCTGGGTCAGCATTTATTGCCCATCCCTAATTGCCCTTCAGAAGGTGGTGGTGAGCTGCCTTCTTGAGCCGCTGCAGTCCTTAAAGCCCAGGATACTGAATGCTTTATTAACCGTGCTTATCCAGTCCTGCCCCCTACAATGACTTCTGCACAAATATACACAGGTCCCACTGCTCCTGTGCCCCCTTTAGAATTGTAGCCTTTATTTTACAGTGGGAGATGGTGGCATTTTGGTAATGACACTGGACTAGTGATCCAGAGACCCAGGCTCATGCTCTGGTGGAATTTGAATCCAGTTAATAAATCGGGAATATAAAGCTAATCTCAGTGATGGTGAACAAGAAACTGTCATCAATTGTGGTAAAAACCCATCTGGGTCACTAATGTCCTTTAGGGAAGGAAATCTGCTGTCCTTGCCTGGTCTGGTCTACATGTGACTCCAGACCCACAGCAATGTGGTTGACTTTTAACTGGCCTCGCAAGCCACTCAGTTCAAGGGCAATTAGGGATGGGTAATAAATGCTGGTCTTGCCAGTGACACCCACGTCCCATGGTTAAATAAATAAAAGATTGCCTCTCCATGCTCTTCCTACCTCAATGAATCACTTCACATTTCTCTGTGTTGAACTTCATCTGCCACAGATGTTTCAGAAACTCCACCAAACAGTCAAAAACCTCTCCTGCAACAGATTCTGACAGTGATCATGTGGTTGCTACGATGAAAATCCAGCTGAAAATTCCTAATGAACTAAAACGAAAGGATCTTGAGGGTCTTGAATGGTTGGAAGACTCTGTCAGTAAAGGAGCATTTCCAGCAGGGGTAAGGACATCGTCTACAGGCGGCAAAATCAATGATGTCAAAGAGTTAAACAAGTTCAAAGTGTTCTTTACAGAATGTGCAAAAAATTCAGGTTCTGGCATAAGCAAAGTGTTTGAAGCAAGAATGGACGAGAGGAGAAATCATGGACTTGATAGGAGGAAGGCGAGGAATGAAAGGGTCCAAATCGTAAATATCACAAACTGAACGAGAAATTAAAAAGGAAAAAGAAGAGAATGAAAGGTGAATGGACAAACTTATTTCAATTTAGACAATGAAAACCTCACATCCCTTGGAGATTCACTAAGATGTTCGTGGAATTTCAGGCAAGACGACAGTTTGTAAATGTTTGAAAGGAAAAGATGGATTGATTTCAGTGGAAAAGGATAAAATCTGGAAAAGATGGTGTGAGTTTATCACAAGAATTGTACAACAATGGCAGAGGACCTCGTCCAATTAGAAACGAAGACACGGGCCCAGAAACTTTACAAGAAAAAGTAGAAGTTACTTGGATCTGCTCCTGAAGCGCTGGAACCTGCAAGGCATAGGACCAGGGGCTGGAAAGTGGGATTAAAATGAGCAACTAGTTTCTTTTTGGCCAGCACAGACACGATGGGATGAATGGCCTCTTTCTGCACCGTAACTTTTCTCTGGTTATCTGGGATTTATGCTGAAGAAGATGAATGGATGAACTGGAACTTTTCCCCTTGGTGGAGGGATCAATAACCAGGGGACATAGATTTAAGGTAAGGGGCAGGAGGTTTAGAGGGGATGTGAGGAAGAATGTTTTCACCCAGAGGGTGGTGGGAATCAGGAGCTCACTGCCTGAAAGGATGGTAGAGGCAGAAACCCTCATAACATTTAAGAAGTATTTGGATGTGCACTTGCGATGCCATGACATACAAGGTTATGGGCTTAGTGCTGGAAAATGGGATTAAAATAGTTTGGTACTTGTTTGACCGGCGCAGACTCGATGGACCGAAGGGCTTTTTTCTGTGCTGTAGACCTCTATGGCTTTATGGATGAAATAACAGAAGAGGTTATTGAAGACGCAGGAGAGCTAGGAACTGGAAAACTGACTATTATCACCAACAAGATCTACAGCACTGGCATTATTACCCCAAGGATCTACAGCACTGGCATTATCACCTCTGAGGATCTACAGCACTGGCATTATCACCTCTGAGGATCTACAGCACTGGCATTATCACCCCTGAGGATCTACAACACTGGCATTATTACCCCAAGGATCTACAGCACTGGCATTATCACCTCTGAGGATCTACAGCACTGGCATTATCACCTCTGAAGATCTATAACACTGGCATTATCACCTCTGAAGATCTACAACACTGGCATTATCACCCCTGAGGATCTATAACACTGGCATTATCACCTCTGAAGATCTACAACACTGGCATTATCACCCCTGAGGATCTATAACACTGGCATTATCACCCCTGAGGATCTACAACACTAGCATTATCACCTCTGAGGATCTACAGCACTGGCATTATCACCTCTGAGGATCTACAGCACTGGCATTATCACCTCTGAAGATCTACAACACTGGCATAATCATCCCTGAGGATCTACAGCACTGGCATAATCATCCCTGAGGATCTATAACACTGGCATTATCACCCCTGAGGATCTACAACACTGGCATTATTACCCCAAGGATCTACAGCACTGGCATTATCACCTCTGAGGATCTACAGCACTGGCATTATCACCTCTGAAGATCTATAACACTGGCATTATCATCTCTGAAGATCTACAACACTGGCATTATCACCCCTGAGGATCTATAACACTGGCATTATCACCTCTGAAGATCTACAACACTGGCATTATCACCCCTGAGGATCTACAGCACTGGCATTATCACCCCTGAGGATCTACAGCACTGGCATTATCTCCCCTGAGGATCTACAGCACTGGCATTATCACCTCTGAGGATCTACAACACTGGCATTATTACCCCAAGGATCTACAGCACTGGCATTATCACCCCTGAGGATCTACAACACTGGCATTATTACCCCAAGGATCTACAACACTGGCATTATTACCCCAAGGATCTACAGCACTGGCATTATCACCCCTGAGGATCTACAGCACTGGCATTATCACCCCTGAGGATCTACAACACTGGTATTATTACCCCAATGATCTACAGCACTGGCATTATCACCCCTGAGGATCTACAGCACTGGCATTATCACCCCTGAGGATCTACAGCACTGGCATTATGACCCCTGAGGATCTACAGCACTGGCATTATCACCCCTGAGGATCTACAACACTGGTATTATCACCCCTGAGGATCTACAACACTGGCATTATCATCCCTGAGGATCTACAACACTGGCATTATCACCTCTGAGGATCTACAGCACTGGTATTATCACCCCTGAGGATCTACAACACTGGCATTATCACCCCTGAGGATCTACAACACTGGCATTATCACCCCTGAGGATCTACAACACTGGCATTATCACCCCTGAGGATCTACAACACTGGCATTATTACCCCAAGGATCTACAGCACTGGCATTATCACCCCTGAGGATCTACAACACTGGCATTATTACCCCAAGGATCTACAGCACTGCTATTATCACCTCTGAGGATCTACAGCACTGGCATTATAACCCCTGAGGATCTACAGCACTGGTATTATCATCCCTGAGGATCTACAGCACTGGCATTATCACCTCTGAGGATCTACAGCACTGGCATTATAACCCCTGAGGATCTACAGCACTGGTATTATCATCCCTGAGGATCTACAGCACTGGCATTATCACCTCTGAGGATCTACAACACTGGCATTATAACCCCTGAGGATCTACAGCACTGGTATTATCATCCCTGAGTATCTACAGCACTGGCATTATCATCCCTGAGGATCTACAGCACTGGTATTATCACCCCTGAGGATCTACAGCACTGGTATTATCATCCCTGAGGATCTACAGCACTGGTATTATCACCTCTGAGGATCTAAGCCTGTTTTCATTGCTCTGCCAAAGAAACCTGGTGCAGTAAAAACAATAACAATAGGGTAATTATATTAGGTGATTTCAACTTTCCCAACATTAATTGGGATAGACATAGTGTTAAGGGCTTGGATGGAGTGGATTTCTTGAAATGTGTACAGGAGAACTTTTTAGGTCAATATGTAGAGGGTCCAACAAGGGACGGTGCATTGCTGACCTAATTCTGGGGAATGAAGCCGGACAGGTGGCTGAGGTTGTGGTGGGGGAGCATTTTAGTGATAGCGACCACAACATGGTACAGTTTAAGTTTGTTATGGACAAAGAAATCAACAAGTTGCAACAAATTGTCTTGGATTAGGGGAGAGTGGACTTTAGTAAAATAAGGCAGGATCTGGCCAAGGTAGACTGCGAACAGTTACTTGTGGGGAAATCTACAGAGGAACAGTGGGGGGGTGTTCAAAAAGGAAATGGGGAGGGTACAGGCTCAAAATGTTCCCTCTAGGGTGATAGGAAGGAGTAACAAGCTCAGAGAACCATGGATGACCAGAGATATTCAGGATACGATGAGAAGGAAAAGAGTGACTTTTAGCAGGTACAAGGGAAGCAAATCAGCAGAGGCTTTAGTGGAATACAGACAGTGCAGGGTGGAGCTTAAAAAAGCAATTAGGAGAGCAAAGAGGGGATATGGGAAAGCTCTGGCTGGTAAAAGTAGGGAAAATCCCAAGATATTCTATAAGTATATCAATGGGAAGAGGAGAACCAGGGAAAGAGTAGGGCCCATAAGGGACCAAGGGGGCAATCTATGGGTGGAGCCAGAGGACATCGCTAGAGTGTTGAATTAATACTTCACATTGATCTTCACCCAAGAGAATGAGGATGAAGGTATCGAACTCAGGGAGAGAGACTGTGAGGTTCTTAAACAAATTGATATAGGGATTGACAAGGTATTGGAGGTGTTGGCAGGCTTAAAAGTGGACAAATCTCCAGGTCTGGATGATTTGTTTCCCAGACTGCTGAGGGAGGCAAGGGAGGAGATCGCAGGGGCTCTGACCCAAATTTTTAATTCCTCTCTGGCCACGGGGGAGGTTCCAGAGGACTGGAGAACAGCTAATGTGGTTCCGCTATTTAAGAAGGGTTGTAGAGATAAGCCAGGGAACTACAGGCCAGTGAGTCTCACGTCAGTGGTAGGGAAACTATTGGAGAAAGTTCTGAAGGAGAGTATCTATCTCCACTTGGAGAGGCAAGGTTTGATCAGGGATAGTCAGCATGGCTTTGTCAGAGGGAGGTCAGGCCTAACAAATTTGATTGAATTTTTTGAGGAGGTGACCAGATGTGTAGATGAGGGTAGTGCAGTTGATGTAGTTTATATGAATTTCAGCAAAGCCTTTGACAAGGTCCCACATGGGAGACTTATAAAGAAGGCAAATGCACCTGAGATACTGTGTACAGTTCTGGTTATCACATTATAAGAAGGATGTGATTGCACTGGAGGGGGTGCAGAGGAGATTCACCAGGATGTTGCCTGGGATGAAACATTTAAGTTATGAAGAGAGGTTGGATAGACTTGGGTTGTTTTCGTTGGAGTAGAGAAGACTGAGGGGTGACCTGATCGAGGTGTACAAGATTATGAGGGGCATGGACAGGGTGGATAGGGAGCAGCTGTTCCCCTTAGTTGAAGGGTCAGTCACAAGGGGACATAAGTTCAAGGTGAGGGGCAGGGGGTTTAGGGGGGATGTGAGGAAAAACTTTTTTCCCCAGAGGGTGAGGACGGTCTGGAATGCGCTGCCTGGGAGGGTGTTGGAGGCGGGTTGCCTCACATCCTTTAAAAAGTACCTGGATGAGCACTTGGCACATCATAACATTCAAGGCTATGGGCCAAGTGCTGGTAAATGGGATTAGGTAGGTAGGTCAGGTGTTTCTCACGTATCGGTGCAAACTCGATGGGCCGAAGGGCCTCTTCTGCACTGTGTGATTCTGTGATTCTCTGAGTAGGATGTGAGATACATCAAACAGTCAGGTATAATGATCATCCTGAGAATCCTCATAAATCAAAGCAGAGATTTCCATCGCTCCGGGTGCATTTGTAGATAAAGGAACACAAAATGCAATCCACCTTTTCAAAACCTTTGTGGAAAAGCCATTGAAATGCAAAACGACCTTTTCTATGTTTTAATGATTGTATGAAAGCATTTGGGAAAGTCCAATAGAATCATCTATGAAAAACCTGGAATACATTCACATCAATGGGAAAGATCTTTGATTCATGAGGAATATCTCCTGGAATCAGGTGGTGATGATCAGATCTGAGAATGAACTCGGTGATTGGGACATGATTTAAAGAGGGGTTAGCCAAGGCTGCCTTCTCTCACTGGATTGTTTCTCCCGATGCAGTGAATGCATTCTTCGAGGAGTCGAAGGGGTAGATGGTACAAAGATAAGAGGGAGAGGCATCAACAACATCCTCTGTAACAACAAATTAACCAATCGAGCCATGAAGGAAAGTGGTAGATTTGGGCTAACCCTCTAGCAATAAAAAATTCTACTATGGTAACGATGAAGGAAAAGGAACATCCTAGTAAACAGGTCAACCAGTTCAACTGACCAGGAAGCATAGAAACACCCAATGTCAAAAGAAACTGCGGTTATGAAGATAAATTGGAGAAGTTAGGGCTATTTTCTTAGAGAAGAGAAGGCTGAGAGGAGATTTGATAGAGGGATTCAAAACTGTGAGGGGTCTGGACAGAGTAGATAGGGAGAAACTGATCCATTGGTGGAAGGATCGAGAATGAGAGGGCACAGATTTAAATTAATTGGTAAAAGATGCAATAGTGATGTGAGGAGAAACTTTTTCACCCAGCGAGTAGTTAGTGTCTGGAATGCACTGCCTGAGAGTGCAGTGGAGGCAGGTTCAATCGAGGCATTCAGTAGGGAGTGAGACTATTATCTGACAGGGAAGAATGTGCAGTGTTACGGGGAGAAGGTGGGGGAAGGTGCTCAGTGAATTGCTCATTCGGAGAGCAGGTGCAGACACAATGGGCTGAATGGCCTCCATCTGTGCTGTAACACTTCTGTGTTTCTGTGGTTCAGTACTGAAATCTTAAAAAGGATTGGACAAAGCAAAATTAAGCAACGTTCTAAGAAGCATCAGCTCGAGTCTTATAATGAGAATCCGTGGAACGAGAATCGGTGGACTGAAATGTCCTCTCAGTGATGAATTCTGGATGTGAAGCTTGGGAGACTGGGAAAGAGGAAGAGCAGAAAGTCACAGCTTTGAAATGTGGCCCTTAAGCAGGAGCCCGAGGAGAAGCTGGGGACAGGAAATCGCTAATGAAGGAGAGCAGAAGAAGGAGAGAACTCTTAACTATTATCAAAAGAAGACAAATGGGGTTCTTTGGGCAAGTCCGTTTGGAAGGGTTGGAATGTTTAAACACCATGGGGAGGATTAATGGAAAAAGAGCAAGTGGGCGACAGTGAAGAAAATAGCTTCATAACATTAAAGACCAGCTTAACCAGAACTCCAACAATGAGCTGGTCCACTCCAGCTATGACTGGAAAGTTTACAATACCATGGTCACCTAGGCCACTCCACATGGCACGTCAACAACAAAGTTGGGACAAAATTAACAGTAATTTTGACAAATGTTGATTAATTGAGGGAACTCAGCACGGATTTGCCTTTTTTGTAGAGGTAACGGACGGTTGATGAGGGTAATGCTGTTGATGTAATATACTTGGACTTCCAAATGGTATTCAATACAGTGCCACACAATAGACTCATCAGCAAAGATGAAGCCCATGGAATAAAAGGGACAGTTACAGTATCAAGAAGTGAGGTGAGAGTGACTGGCCTTGACATCAAGGCAGCATTTGACTGAGTGTGGCATCAAGGAGCCCCAGCAAAACTGGGGTCACTGGGAATCAGGGGGAAAACTCTCCGCTGGTTGGAGTCATACCTAGCACAAAGGAAGATGGTTGTGGTTGTTGGGGGTCAGTCATCTCAGCTCCAGGACATCACTGCAGGAGTTCCTCAGGGTAGTGTCCTCGGCCCAACCATCTTCAGCTACTTCATCAATGACCTTCCTTCCAACATATGGTCAGAAGTGGGGATGTTCGCTGATGATTGCACAATGTTCAGCACCATTCACGACTACTCAGATACTGAAGAAGCCCATGTCCAAATGCAGCAAGACCTGGACAATATCCAGGCTTGGGCTGACAAGTGGCAAGTAAAATTCATGCTACACAAGTGTCAGGCAATGACCATCTCCAACAAGAGAGAATCTGACCATTGCCCCTTGAATTTCAATGGCATTACCATCACTGAGTCCCCCACTTTCAACATCCTGGGGGTTACCATTGACCAGAAACTGAACTGGACTAGCCATATAAATTCTGTGGCTACAAGAGCAGGTCAGAGGCTAGGAATAATGTGACGAGTAACTCACCTCCTGACTCCCCAAAGCCTGTCCACCATCTACAAGGCACAAGTCAGGAGTGTGATGGAATACTCCCCACTTGCCTGGATAAGTTCAGCTCCCACAACACTCAAGAAGCTCAACACCATCCAGGACAAAGCGGTCTGCTTGATTGGCACCCCATCCACAAACATTCACTCCCTTCACCACCGACACACAGTAGCAGCAGTGTGTACCATCTACAAGATGCACTGCAGGAACTCACCAAGGCTCCTTAGACAGCACCTTCCAAACCCATGACCACTACCATCTAGAAGGACAAGGGCAGCAGATAGATGGGAACACCACCACCTGGAAGTTCCCCTCCAAGTCACTCACCATCCTGACTTGGAAATATATCACTGTTCCTTCACTGTCACTGGGTCAAAATCCTGGAACTCCCGCCCTAACAGCACTGTGGGTGTACCTACACCACATGGACTGCAGCGGCTCAAGAAGGCAGCTCACCATCACCTTCTCAAGGGCAATTAGGGATGGGCAATAAATGCTGGTCCAGCCAGTGACACCCACATCCCATGAATGAATAAAAAAAAATGTTCAGAACAGACATCAATAGATTTCTGGAGACTAATGACTTGACAGGATATGAGGATAGCATGGGGAACTCGATGTGATCAGCCATGGTCAGTTTAGTTCTCCTACCTTTCCCTCGTAACCCTGCAGTCTTCCTATAGTGTGGTGCCCAGAACTGTACACAATATTCCATCTGAGGTCTAAGCAGTGTCTTATATAAATTCAGCATAACCTCCCTGCTCTTCTACTCTCTGTTTTTCTATCTCTCTGTTTAACTCTCTCTGTTTCTTTGTCTATATCTCTGTTTCACTGTTTTTCTGTCTCTCTGTTTCACTGTCTCTCTGTTTCTCTGACTATCTCTGTTTCACTCTCTCTGTTTCTCTGTTTATCTCTCTGTTTCACTTTCTCTCTCCCTGTTTCTCTGTCTATCTCTCTGTTTCACTCTCTCTGTTTCTCTGTCCATCTCTCTGTTTCACTCTCTGTTTCTTTGTCTATCTCTGTTTCACTCTCTCTCTCTTTGTCTATCTCCGTTTTACACTCTGTTTCTCTGTGTATCTCTGCTTCACTCTCTCTGTTTCTCTCTATCTGTTTCACTCTCTCTGTTTCTCTGCCTATCTCTGTGTTTCACTCTCCCTATTTCTCTGTCCATCTCTCTGTTTCACTCTCTGTTTCACTCTCTGTTTCTCTGTCTATTTCTGTTTCACTCTCTCTCTCTCTTTCATTGTCTATCTCTGTTTTACACTCTTTTTCTCTGTGCATCTCTGTTTCACTCTCTGTTTCTCTCTATCTGTTTCACTCTCTCCCTGTTTCTCTGCCTATCTCTGTGTTTCACTCTCCCTATTTCTCTGTCCATCTCTCTGTTTCACTCTCTGTTTCTCTGTCTATCTCTGTTTCACTCTCTCTCTCTCTTTCTTTGTCTATCTCTGTTTTACACTCTGTTTCTCTGTGTATCTCGGTTTCACTCTCTCTGTTTCTCTCCATCTGTTTCACTCTCTCCCTGTTTCTCTGCCTATCTCTGTGTTTCACTCTCCCTATTTCTCTGTCCATCTCTCTGTTTCACTCTCTGTTTCTCTGTCTATCTCTGTTTCACTCTCTCTCTCTCTTTCTTTGTCTATCTCTGTTTTACACTCTGTTTCTCTGTCTATCTCTCGGTTTCACTCTCTCTCTCTGTCTCTGTTTCTCTCTCTATCTCTATCTCACTCTCTTTCTGTCTCTCCCCTCCTGTCTCCATACCGCAAATGCAGTTTCCTCTTGCTGGTAGATGGGTTCGGTCTTGCTGAGTACTCTGAGGAAGTTGTTTGCAGTGAGGGGACTCTTTGTCTGCTGATGGATTCGATGCTCAGTGAGGACTGATTTCACCACTTGGACCAGATGACCTGGTGTGTACCCATCGGAAACCTTGGCCAAGGAGGTTAGATCCAGGGCGCTGGTGATTATGCCGCCATTTTTCTCAATCAGCTTCTTCCAGATCACTGGCAACAGGAATCAAAGTGTCAGTACAGGTGTTGAGAAGCGACTCACTCCCTCCCCAGATGTCACCTCTCATCCCAGAACCCCTCTCACATTCCAGGCACTATCTCCTGTCGCCCAGTCCTGGGTGTGGAGGTGATTTACCAGAATGTTCCCAGGGATGAGGGACTTCAGTTTCTGTGGAGAGAATGGAGAAGCTGGGATTGTTCTCCTCAGACCTGAGGTCAAGAGCAGGTTTAAAAGAGATATTTTAACATGGATAGAGGGTTGGTTAATGGACAGGAAACAGAGAGTGGGCATCATTAGGACATTTTCAGGTTGGCTGGCGGTGAATAATGAAGTGCCGCACGAATCAGTGCTGGGCCTCAGCTATTTACAATCTATATTAATGGGCTTAGATGGCAAGAGAGAGTAATGTATCTAAATTTACTGACAGTACACTGTTAGGTGGGAGAGTAAGGAGGACACATAGGCTGCAAGGAGATAGAGGCAGGTTTAGTGAGTGAGCAACAAGGTGGTAGATGGAGTATAATGTGGGGGAGTGTGAGGTTATTCACTTTGATCATAAGAATAGAAAAACAGAATCTTTTTTAAAGGGTGAGAAACTTGTAAGTGTTGAAGTTCAAAGAGACTTTGGTGCAATTGTACAAGGAACACAGAAAGTTAACATGCAGGTGCAGCAAGTAATTAGGAAGGCAAATGGCATATTGGCCTTTATTGCAATGGGATTGGAGTACAGGAATAAAGAAGTCTTGCTATAGTTGTTGGGATAACGCCTGGAATAATGTGTGTAGTTTTGATTTCATATATAAGTAAGGATATAGTTGTCTTGGAGGCAGTACAACAAAGGCTCACTGGATTGGCTCTCGGGATGAGGGGGCTGAATAAATTGGGTTTATATTCTCTGGAGTTTAGAAGAATGAGGGGCAATCTCACTGAAACCTACAAGAGGATGAGCAGCTTGAGAGTAGACACTGAGAGGATGTTTCCCCTAAGATGATAAGAGATAGGGACATAGGAGCAGGAGAAGGCCATTCAGCTCATTGAGCCTGTTCCACCATTCAATTAGATCGTGGCTGACCATCTCCTTCAACACCGCTTTCCTGCGCTATCTCCATATCCCCGGATGTCATTAGTCTCCAGGAATCTAACGATTTCTGTTTTGAAAATGCTCAATGATTAAACTTCCACAGCCCTCTGAGGTAGAGAATTCCAAAGATTCACCACCCTCTGAGTGAAGAAATTCCTACTCATCCCAGTCTTAAATGGCCTATTCCTTATCCTGAGATTATGTCCTCTGGTTTTAGACTCACCACCAAGGGGAAACATCTTATTTACATCCACCCTGTCAAGCCCTGTAAGAATTTTCTAAGTTTCATTGAGATCACTTCTCATTCCTCAAAACTCTAGAGAATACAGGCCCAGTTTCCTCATTCTCTCCTTATAAGACAATCGCACCATCCCAGGGATTAATCTGGTGAACCCTCCGTTGTACTCCCTCTATGGCAAGTTTGTCCCCCATTACATAAGGGAACTAAAACTGTACACAGTACTCCTGGTGAGGTCTCACCAAGGCCCTCTACAACTGCAGTAAGACTCTTGACTCCTGTACTCAAATCCTCTCATGTTGAAGGCCAACATACATTCGCCTTCCTAATTGCTTGCTGTACCTGCATATTAGCTTTCAGGGACTTATGAACAAGGACATTCACATTCCTTTGGAAATCAACACTTCCCAACCTCTCACCTTTTAAGAAATATTCCACTTTTCTGTTTTTTCTATTAAAGTGGATAACTTCACATTTTTCCTCCACATTATATTCCATCTGCCATGATTTTGTCTACTCACTCAGTCTGTCTAAATATCCTTGAAGTCTCTTTGCATCTTCCCCACAACTCACTTTCCCACTTAGTTTTGTGTCATCATCAAATTGGAAATATTACATTTGGTCCCCACATCCAAAACACTGACATATATTCGGAACAGCTGGAGCCCAAGCTCTGATCCTTACGGTACCCCACTAGTCACAGACTGCCAACGTGAGAGTGACCTGTTTAATCCTACTCTCTCTTAACCAGTTCTCAATCAATGCCAGTATATTACCCCCAATCCCATGTGCTCTAATAGGAGCAGGAGTAGGCCACTCAGCCCCTTGAGCCTGCTCTACCATTCAATAAGATCGTGCTTGATCTGAGTGTGTCCTCCAATCCATTTCCCTGTCGGCTCACCCCATAACTCTTCATTCTCTTGGAGATGAAAAATCTGTCTAACTCAGCCTTGAATATATTCAATGACCCAGATTCCACTGCTCACTGCGGAAGAGAACTTCAAAAAAAGACCAACCATCTTTGAGGAGAAATTCCTCTTGAACTCCACCTTAAATGGAAGAGCCCTTATTTTTAAACTGTGCCCCCTAGTTCTAGATTCCTCCACAAGGGGAAATAGCTTCTCAGCATCTACCCTGTTTTGCTGAAAAAGGCTTTTTGTCTTCTACGCATCAGCCCAGATTCACAAGAAAACCAACAGTAAAGGGAGCAACAATTTATACTGCATGAAAATAGATGCTGATTGGCTGGCAAGGTGACTGATTGGCAGATACATTGCCATGGAGACTGTACCCAGGAACAGTTACATGCCAAGGTTTTGTTTAAATTCAAAGGATGGGATGTTGTCTCCCTGGTGCCAGGGTCAAGGATGTCACTGAACAGCTGCAGGGGATCCTAAAGGGTGGGGGGGTGGGGGGTGTGGGGGGGGTGGTGGTGGTGGTGGGGTAGGGGGAGAGGGAAAACAGACAGAGGTCGTGGTACGTATTGGTACCAATGACATAGGTGGAAAGTGGGATGAGGTCCTGCAAGCAGAATTTAGGGAGATAGGAAACAGATTAAAAAACAGGACCTCAAAGGTAGTAATCTCGGGATTACTTCTGGTGCCACGTGCTAGTGAGTATAGAAATAAGAGGTTAGTCCAGATGAATGTGTGGCTGGAGAGATGGTGCAGGAGAGAGTACTTTAGATTTTTGGGACTTTGGGACCATTTCTGGGGTCAGTGGGACCTGTACAAGGCAGACGGGTTGTGCCTGAACCGGAATGGGATCAACATTCCTGCAGGGAGGTTTGTAGCACTGTTGCGGAGGGTTTAAACTAACTTGGCAGGGGGATGGGTTATTGAGATGAGGTTCAGTAGGGGGTGATGCACAGCCAAAATTAGAAGAGAGAGCAAGTGAGTCTGGAAGGCACAGAAATTATAGGCCAGTTAAGGCACAAGGGAGTTTGGAAATGTTGGATGGTATTTATTTTAATGCAAGGAGTCTGGCGAATAAGGCAGATGAGTTGAGATCACAAATTAACACATGGAAGTATGATGTCATTGCTGTCACAGAGACATGGTTGAGAGAGGGGCAGGATTGGCAGCTCAATATTCCAGAATATAGGGTCTTCAGGCGAGATAGGGAAGGAGGTAAAAGAGGAGGGGCTTTCACAATTTTGATCAAGGAATCAATTACAGCAGTAAGGAGGGATGACATCTTAGAAGGTTCCTCAAATGAAGCCATATGGGTAGAACTGAAAAACAAAACAGGAGCAATCACATTGCTGGGAGTGTACTATAGGCTCCCAAACAGTCA
The DNA here is from genome assembly GCF_017639515.1 of Carcharodon carcharias. Classification (NCBI taxonomy): domain Eukaryota; kingdom Metazoa; phylum Chordata; class Chondrichthyes; order Lamniformes; family Lamnidae; genus Carcharodon; species Carcharodon carcharias. Next base: position 196,829,508 of record NC_054472.1, on the reverse strand, counting down.
GAGAGAAATAAAAGAGCAGATATGTAGGCAAATTTCAGAGAAGTGTAAAAATAATAGGGGAGTGATAGTGGGGAATTTCAACTTCCCCAACATTAGAGATAAGCCAGGGAACTACGGGCCAGTGAGTCTCACGTCAGTGGTAGGGAAACTATTGAAGGAAAGTCTGAAGGAGAGAATCTATCTCCACTTGGAGAGGCAAGGGATAGTCAGCATGGCTTTGTCAGAGGGAGGTCATGCCTAACAAATTTGATTGAATTTTTTGAGGAGGTGTCCAGGTGTGTAGGTGAGGGTAGGAGACAAAGGGTGATGACAGAAGGAGGCTTTAGTGACTGGAAGCCAGTGTCCAGTGGTGTACCACAGGGATCTGTGCTGGGTCCCCTATTATTTGTCATTTATATAAACATAGATGACTATGTGGGGGGTAGGATTAGTAAGTTTGCGGATGACACAAAGATTGGCCGGGTGGTTAACAATGAGGTTGAGTGTCTTGGGCTACAGGAAGATATAGACGGGATGGTCAAATGGGCAGATAAGTGGCAGATGGAATTTAACCCTGAAAAGTGTGAGGTGATACACTTTGGAAGGAGTAATTTGACAAGGAAGTATTCAATGAACGACATGACACTAGGAAGTTCTGAGGAACAAAGGGACCTTGGCGTGTGTGTCCATAGATCTCTAAAGGCGGAGGGGCATGTTAGTGGGGTAGTGAAAAAGGCATATGGGACACTTGCCTTTATCAATCGAGGCATAGATTACAAAAGTAGGGAGGTCCTGTTGGAGTTGTACAAACATTGGTGAGGCCACAGCTGGAGTACTGTGTGCAGTTCTGGTTGCCACATTATAGGAAGGATGTGATTGCACTAGAGGGGGTGCAGAGGAGATTCACCAGGATGTTGCCTGGGATGAAACATTTAAGTTATGAAGAGAGGTTGGATAGACTTGGGTTGTTTTCGTTGGAGCAGAGAAGACTGAGGGGTGACCTGATCGAGGTGTATAAGATTATGAGGGGCATGGACAGGGTGGATAGGGAGCAGCTGTTCCCCTTAGTTGAAGGGTCAGTCACAAGGGGACACAAGTTCAAGGTGAGGGGCAGGAGGTTTAGGGGAGGATGTGAGGAAAAACCTTTTTACCCAGAGGGTGGTGACGGTCTGGAATGCACCGCCTGGGAGGGTGGTGGAGGTGGGTTGCCTCACATCCTTTAAAAAGCACCTGGATGAGCACTTGGCACATCATAACATTCAAGGCAATGGGCCAAGTGCTGGTAAATGGGATTAGGTAGGTAGGTCAGGTGTTTCTCACATGTCGGTGCAAACTCGATGGGCCGAAGGGCCTCTTCTGCACTGTGACTCTGTGATTCTGTGATTAACTGGGTTAGTCATAGTGTAAAAGGTTTAGAGGGAGTGGAATTCCTAAAATGCATCCAGGAGAGCTTTTTAAGCCAGTACGTAGATGGTCCTACAAGAGCGGGGTGGTCCTGGACTTAATTGTAGGGAATGAAGCCAGGCAAGTGGTAGAGGTATCGGTGGGGGAGCATTTTGCAGATAGTGATCATAACTCTGTTAGATTCAAGGTTGTTATGGAAAAGGACAAGGATGGGCCAGAAATCAGAGTTCTAAATTGGGGGAAGGCCGATTTTAATAAGATCAAATATGATTTGGCCAGAGTGGACTGGGAGCAGCTACTTTTAGGTTTAGGTAAATCTGTGTCAGAGCAGTGGGATTCATTCAAGAAGGAAATAGGGAGAGTACAAGGCCAACATATTCCAGTAAAGACAAAGGGTGGGACTAACAAATCCAGGGAACCCTGGATGTCGAGGGATATACAGGATTGGATAAAGAGAAAAAGGGAGGCTTATGGCAGATACAGAGGGCGCAAAACAGCGGAAGCTCTAGAGGAGGTTAGAATGTACAGGGGGGAACTAAAAAGGAAATTAGGAGAGCAAAAAAGGGGCATGAAAAAACATTGGCAGGTAAAATAAAGGAAAATCCAAAGTTATTTTACGAGTACATTAAGAGTAAGAGGATAACTAGGGAAAGAATAGGGCCTATTATAGACCACAGTGGTAATTTGTGTGTGGAACCGGAAGACGTAGGTAGGGTTCTAAATGAATACTTTGTGTCTGTGTTCACAAGTGAGAGGGATGATGTGGGTATGGAAATCAAGCAGAAGGACTGTGACTTAATTAAAGAAATTAGCATAGAAAGGGAGGAGGTTCTAAGTGGTCTGACAGGCTTAAAAGTAGATATATCTCCAGGCCCGGGTGAAATGTATCCCGGGCTGTTGAGTGAGGCAAAGGAGGAGATAGCAGGGGCGCTGGCAATAATTTTCAATACCTCTCTGGCCACAGGAGAGGTGCCAGAGGACTGGAGGACAGCCAATGTGGTACCGTTATTCAAGAAGGGAGGAAGGGATAAACCAGGGAACTACAGGCCAGTCAGTCTAACCTCAGTGGTGGGGAAACTATTGGAATAAATTCTGAGGGACAGGATTAATCTACCCTTGGGGAGGCAGGGATTAATCAAGGACAGTCAGTAAGGTTTTGTTAAGGGGAGGTCATGTCTGACCAATTTGATTGAATTTTTCAGAGAGGTGACCAGGTGTGTAGATGAGGGCAATGCATTTGACACAGTCTACTTGGACTTCAGCAATGCTTTGGATAAGGTCCCGCATGGGAGACTGATAACGAAGGTAAGAGCCCATGGGATCCAAGACAATTTGGCAAACTGGATCCAGAATTGGCTGAGTGGCAGGAAGCAGAGGGTGATGGTCGATGGGTGTTTTTGTGACTGGATGCCTGTGTCCAGTGGGGTTCCACAGGGATCGGTGTTGGGTCCCTTGCTGTTTGTGGTATATATAAACGATTTAGAATTGAATGTAGGAGGGTTGATCAGTAAGTTCGTGGATGACACGAAAATTGGTGGGGTGGTAAATAGTGAGGAGGATAGCCTTAGATTACAGGAGGTTATAGACGGGCTGGGCAGATGGGCTGATCAGTGGCAAATGGAATTTAATCTGGGTAAGTGTGAGGTGATGCACTTGGGCAGGACAAACAAGGCACGGGAATACATGTTGAATGGTAGGACCCTGGGAAATACCGAGGATTAGAGGGACCTTGGTGTGCATGTCCACCGGTCCCTTAAGGTAGCGGGACAGGTAGATAAGGTGGTTAAGAAGGCATATGGGACACTTGCCTTTATTAGCTGAGGCATAGAATATAAGAGCAGGGAGGTTGTGCTGGAACTGCATAAAACGCTGGTTAGGCCACAGCTAGAGTATTGCATGCAGTTCTGGAATCTGCATTATAGGGAGGATGTGATTGCACAAGAGAGAGTGCAGAGGAGATTTACCAGAATGTTGTCTGGGCTGGAGAGTTTTAGTTATAAGGAGACATTGGATATACTGGGGCTATTTTCCGGGAGCAGATGAGATTGAGGGGGGACATGATTGAGGTGTATAAAATTCTGAGGGGCACAGATCGGGTAGACAGGAAGGAATTTTTCCACTTGGTGGAGGGATCAATAACCAGGGGACATAGATTTAAGGTAAGGGGCAGGAGGTTCAGAGGGGATGGGAGGAAGAATGTTTTCACCCAGAGGGTGGTGGGAATCTGGAACTCACTGCCTGAAAGGGTGGTAGAGGCAGAAACCCTCATAACATTTAGGAAGTATTTGGATGTGCACTTGCGATGCCATGGCAACAAGGCTATGGGCCTAGTGCTGGAAAATGGGATTAGAATAGTTAGGTACTTGTTTGACTGGCACAGATGCAATAGGCCAAAGGGCCCTTTTCTGTGCTGTAGACCCTTGTGACTCTAAGCAGGAAGCTTAACTCTGATTGGTCAACACAATACCCTAGAGAATGAACCAGGGAATGGCTGTCCCCCATGCTTTTGTTTAGTTAAAACAGGCTTAATGCATGGACATGCTCCTTCTGTCTGCAAAGAACAGGGCCCTGTGTGTGAATATTTGTGGCCTCTAGCACGTGTAAGTGAGCCACACCACTAGCCCAATCACGATCTTAAATTGATTTTCGGTGTAAATCTTTGCACAGTCAGGATTATTCAGCAGGTGCTGTCCAATCACAGAATCACACCTAATGATTGGTTCATAATGACTTAGCACCTGCTAAATCTGCAGTCATTTCTGTTAAGACTCTAGGATGTAAGTAATCTGGTCCTGGGGACTTGTCAGCATTTAGTCTCATTAGATTTTCTAGTATTTTTTCTCTAGTGATCGCGATTGTTTTAAGTTTCTCCCTCCCTTTTGCCCCTTGATTTTCTACTATTCTTGGGTCTTCCACTGTGAAGACAGATTCAAAATACCTGTTCAAAGTCTCTGCCATTTCCTTGTTTCGCATTATTAATTCCCCAGTCTTTACCTCCAACGTTCCTCTGCTTACTTTAGCTTCCCTTTTCCTTTTTATGTACTTGTAGAAACTTCTACTGTCTTTTTCTTGCTATTTTTCTCTCATACTGCAATTTCTCAATCACTTTTTTAAAAAGTTATTCCTTTGCTGGTTCCTAAAATTTTCCCAATCTCCTGGCCTACCACCAATCTTTACAGCATTGTGTGTCATTTCTTTCAATGTGATACCACCTGTGGTTTCCTTAGTTAGCTGTGGATGACACATCTTTCTGGTAGAGTCTTTCTCAATGGAATATATTTTTATTTAGAGTTATGAAATATTTCCTTAAATGTCTGCCACTGCTTCTCATAGACATTTACAGCACAGAAGGAGGCCATTCGGCCCAGTGTGACTGCGCCAGTCAACAAAGTCTGACCACAATACATTATCCAGCTCTTGGCCCATTGCCCTGGAGGCTGTGGCAATGCAAGTGAATATCTAAATACTTCTTAAATGTTCCAAGAGTTTCTGACTCAACCACCCTTTCAAGCAGTGAGTTCCAGACTCCCACCACTCCCTGGGTGAAAAAATTTCTCCTCAATTCCCCTCTTAGCTTTCTACCTCTTACCTTAAATCTGTGTACCCTGGTTATTGAACCCTCCACTAATGGAAAAAGTGCCTTCCTATCTGCCCTATCTATGCCCCTCATAATCTTATACACCTCTATCAGGTCTCTTCTCAACCTTCGCTGCTCCAAGGAAAACAACCCCAGCCTATCCAATCTTTCCTCATAGCTCAGACCCTCCAGCCCAGGCAGCATCCTGGTAAATCTCCTCTGCACCCCCTCCAGTGCAATCACATCCTTCCTGTAATGTGGTGACCAGAACTGCACACAGTACTCCAGTTGTGGCCTAACCAGCGTTTTATACAGTTTCAGCTTAACCTCCCTGCTCTTGTATTCTATACCTCGAGTAATAAAGGCAAGTACCCCATATGCCTTCTTAACCACCTTATCTGCCTGCCCTGCTACCCTCAGGGATCTGTGGATATTCACACCAAGGTCCCTCTGATCTTCAGTACTTTCCAGGGTCCTACCATTCATAGTGTAATCATTTGCCTTATTAGCCCTCCCCAAGTGTATTATCTCACACTTTTCCAGGTTGAATTCCATTTGCCACTGCTCTGCCCACCTGACCAGCCCATTGATATCCTCCTGCAGTTTATGGCTATCCTCTTGTCTACCGTCTTACCTCTTAACATATTTTCCCAGTCACTTTAGTCAACCCTGACATAATACCAATCTAATTGCCTTTACTTAACTTTGAGACTCTAATTTTAGACCAACATTTCTCACCTTCAATTTGAATGTAAAATTCCATCATGTTATGATCACTGTTACCAAGATGCTCCTTTACTATGAGGTCATTAATTAATTATATCTCATGACTCTAAAAATATCCTGTTCCCTGTTTGGTTCCAGAATCTATTGTTCTAAGTAACTGTCCCAAATATACTCTATGAACTCATCCTCTTGGCTACCTTTGCCAATTTGATTTATCCAATCTATATGAAGATTAAAATCTTCCAAAATTATTGCTTTTCTAACAGGCCTCAATTATTTCTTGATGTTTACTCTGACCTACAGTGCAGCTACAGTCAGGGGCCCAGAAATAACTCCCACTAGTGACTTCTTTCCATTGTTATTTCTTATCTCCACCCAAACTGATTCTACATTTTGATCCTTCAAACCATGATCATTTCTCACTACTATACTGATCTCATCCTTGATTAACAGAGCTACCCCACCTCCGTTTCAGTTTTTTTTTCTGTCTTTCTGAAATATCAAATACCCTTGAATATTTTATGTACCAGCTGTGGTCACTTTGTAACCCTGACCAGGATTTTTGGCTCAGCGAGCGTGGGTGGGTCACTCTTATCCTGCCCCTTCCTGTCACACTCTGATTATCATCACTCCTACTGCTACCCTGTAATATCACCTTGTCCTTTCTCTTTAACTTTCCAATTTTCCTTTCATGTGAATCCCTCCCCCTCACCGCCCCCCCCCCCACCCCACCAAGTCCCTCAGCACCCAACCCCCACGAACCTGGGATTGGGGCTCGGGGGATCTAAAACACGGGGGCTCAGTCTCAGGATAAAGGGCTGATCTCTTAGGACTGAGATGAGGAGAAATTTATTCACTCAAAGAGTTGTGAATGTTTGGAATTCTCTACCCCAGAGGGTTGTGGATGCTCCATTGTTGAATATATTTAAAGCCGGGATAGATGGATTTTTGGTTTCTCAGGGAAATTAGGGGATATGGGGGATTGGGTGGGAAAATGGGCCTGAAGCCCACGATCAGCCATGATCCTATTGAATGGCGGAGCAGGCTCGATGGGCTGAATGGCCTACTCCTGTTCTACTTTCTCAAAATTATTAAGGGTTCATAAAGAGTAAATTAGGAGAAGTTGTGGAATGAGATTCAACAGGAACTTTCAAAGGGAATTGGATAAATATATGGAAGGGAAACTTTGGCAGGGTAATGGGGAAAGGTCAGGGGAAGGGTTAATTGGATAGACCTTAACGAGAGTTGATGGGCTAAAGGGCCTTGTCTTGATGCACACTGTGGTTCTATGGTAAACATCAAAGTTATCTGCGCAATAACAAGCTGTTAAATCTTTAATGGACTCAAAGGCTTAAAAATCCTTAATGTCATCCTCTGAGTGTCTAAATCAATATCAAGTAGCACGAGACAGGCAGAGCGAGGCAGGCAGCGCGAGACAGGCAGAGCGAGACAGGCAGTACGGGGCAGGTAGTGTGGGACAAGCAGAGTGAGACAGGCAGAGCGAGGCAGGCAGCGCGAGACAGGCAGAGTGAGACAGGCAGAGCGAGACAGGCAGTACGGGGCAGGTAGCGTGGGACAAGCAGAGTGAGACAGGCAGAGCGAGATAGGCAGCGCGAGACAGGCAGCGCGAGACAGGCAGAGCGAGATAGGCAGCACGAGACAGGCAGCGTGAGACAGGCAGAGCGAGACAGGCAGCGCGAGACAGGCAGAGTGAGACAGGCAGCGCGGGTCAGGCAAAGTGAGACAGGCAGAGTGAGACAGGCAGCGCGAGACAGGCAGAGCGAGACAGGCAGCGCGAGACAGGCAGAGCGAGACAGGCAGAGCGAGACAGGCAGCGTGAGACAGGCAGAGCGAGACAGGCAGAGCGAGACATGCAGAGCGAGACAGGCAGTATGGGGCAGTGCGAGATAGGCAGCACAGGACAGGCAGTGTGAGATAGGCAGCATGAGACAGATATCATGAGATAGGCAGCGTGAGGCAGGCAGCATGAGACAGGCAGCGTGAGACAGGCAGCATGGGATGGGCAGCGCGGGATAGGTAGCACCAGACAGGCAGTGCGATACAGGCAGCATGGGACAAGCAGCATGAGACAGGCAGCACAGGACAGGCAGCATGAGACAGGCAGCATGAGACAGGCGGTGCGAGACAGGCGGCCTGAGACAGGCAGCATGCGACAGGCGGTGCGAGACAGGCGGCCTGAGACAGGCAGCATGCGACAGGCAGCATGAGACAGGCAGCATGAGACAGGCGGTGCGAGACAGGAGGCCTGAGACAGGCAGCATGCGACAGGCAGCATGAGACAGGCAGCATGCGACAGGCGGCACGAGACAGGCAGCACGGGTTGGGAAGCACGGGACGGAGAGCAGAGGGCAGGCAGCACAAGACAAGCAGCGTGGGGCAGGCAGTTTGACACAGGCAGAACAGTACAGGTAGTGCAAGGCCGGCAACATGGGACAGGGAATGGGGGACAGGCAGTGTAGACTTTTGATCTACAAGATAGTCGGGTGTTATGGGGGGGCGGTGAAGGCGGTGGAAAGCAGGAAAGTAAGATTGAGACGACAGTCAATTCAGCAATGATCTTATTGAATGGTGGAACAGGTTTGAGGGGCTGAATGGCCTCCTCCTGCTCCTAAGTGCTACGTTTTATGACAGACAGTTTGAGACAGGCAGTAGAGGATGGGGCAGTTGGAGACGGCAGTGCCTGTCCTGATGGGAGCACAGTACAGGCTACCGGAGACCCTCCACAGGAACAGGAGCTTGAAGCCAATGCCCCCAGAACACAATTAACAGAGGAGGGATCAGTGGACAGGTACACGGGTTACCTAGTGAGTCCTGTAAGAGTTTCATTCATTCACTGTCACACTCGGTATTAACGCCAGGACACGGAGTGACAGTTCGATGGGATTTGTAACTCACAATAACGAGAGGCGTAGTCAGCTCGTGGGATCAGCAGGATTCGATCATAAACCTTAAAGAGGGGCTTTAGCTCAGCATCAAATGGGCGGCTTGATGTTCCCACCAGCAAAACCCGGTCCTCAGTTTTGATCTTTTTCAGCACCTTCGGCAAATCCTTCTTCAAACGTTTGGGTTCGAGCTGTTTCACAGCAGCCAGGTTAGTGACATTATCACAATTACAGCCCCACGAGCGCCCATCGCACCTCCCCCCACACACCCTCTCTGCGATCCACTGGCAATCGGGAGTGTAATGTAAGAATTGAAATTCCTGGTTTCTGTCCCCATCACAGGAAAACTTGGTCAGGAATAGCTGTTGAGTAACTGGAATTGGCTGCTGATTGAAAATGGATCGTCTACGGTCTAAGAAATCGGTCTCGATGCAAAACATGGATCAAATGTTCTGTTGTTAAATTCCAACAAGAGTCCAGCCTCGATTTGATGCACTAAACTCTGGCCAGGGGGTTGAACCGAGAAACCCTGGGCTCAGAGACACACTATTGGGGGTGGGGTGTGGGGGTGGTGTACACAGCTGGGTGGAGGGGGGTACCCACTGGGCGCTGGGCACACACCAGTGGTTGTGTACAAACTGGGTGGTGGAATACAGCTGGAGGATGGGGTAAAGACGGTGGGTGGGGTACACAGTGGGGGTGGGGTATGCAGTGGGAGTGGGGTGTAGACTGGGGGTGGGGTACACAGTGGGGGTGGGGTACTCAGTGGGGGTGGGGTACACAGTGGGGGTGGGGTGTAGACTGGGGGTGGGGCACTCAGTGAGGATGGGGTGTAGACTGGGGGTGGGGTACAGCGTGAGGGTGGGGTACACAGTGGGAGTGGGGTATGCAGTGGGGGTGGGGTACACAGTGGGGGTGGGGTGTAGACGGGGGGTGGGGTACACAGTGGGGGTGGGGTATGCAGTGGGGGTGGGGTGTAGACTGGGGGTGGGGTGTAGACTGGGGGTGGGGTACACAGTGGGGGTGGGGTGTAGACTGGGGGTGGGGTACACAGTGGGGGTGGGGTACATAGTGGGGGTGGGGTGTAGACTGGGGGTGGGGTACACAGTGGGGGTGGGGTGTAGACTGGGGGTGGGGTACACAGTGGGGGTGGGGTGTAGACAGGGGGTGGGGTACACAGTGGGGGTGGGGTACAAAGTGGGGGTGGGGTGTAGACTGGGGGTGGGGTACACAGTGGGGGTGGGGTGTAGACAGGGGGTGGGGTACACAGTGGGGGTGGGGTACAAAGTGGGGGTGGGGTGTAGACTGGGGGTGGGGTACACAGTGGGGGTGGGGTACACAGTGGGGGTGGGGTGTAGACAGGGGGTGGGGTACACAGTGGGGGTGGGGTGTAGACTGGGGGTGGGGTACACAGTGGGGGTGGGGTGTAGATGGGGGGTGGGGTACACAGTGGGGGTGGGATGTAGATGGGGGGTGGGGTACACAGTGGGGGTGGGGTACACAGTGGGGGTGGGGTGTAGACTGGGGGTGGGGTACACAGTGGGGGTGGGGTACACAGTGGGGGTGGGGTGTAGACTGGGGGTGGGGAACACAGTGGGGGTGGGGTACACAGTGGGGGTGGGGTGTAGACTGGGGGTGGGGTACACAGTGGGGGTGGGGTACACAGTGGGGGTGGGGTGTAGACAGGGGGTGGGGTACACAGTGGGGGTGGGGTACACAGTGGGGGTGGGGTACACAGTGGGGGTGGGGTGTAGACAGGGGGTGGGGTACACAGTGGGGGTGGGGTGTAGACTGGGGGTGGGGTACACAGTGGGGGTGGGGTGTAGACTGGGGGTGGGGTACACAGTGGGGGTGGGGTACACAGTGGGGGTGGGGTGTAGACTGGGGGTGGGGTACACAGTGGGGGTGGGGTACACAGTGGGGGTGGGGTGTAGACTGGGGGTGGGGTACACAGTGGGGGTGGGGTACATAGTGGGGGTGGGGTGTAGACTGGGGGTGGGGTACACAGTGGGGGTGGGGTACATAGTGGGGGTGGGGTGTAGACTGGGGGTGGGGTACACAGTGGGGGTGGGGTACACAGTGGGGGTGGGGTGTAGACTGGGGGTGGGGTACACAGTGGGGGTGGGGTACACAGTGGGGGTGGGGTGTAGACAGGGGGTGGGGTACACAGTAGGGGTGGGGTACACAGTGGGGGTGGGGTGTAGATGGGGGGTGGGGTACACAGTGGGGGTGGGGTACGCAGTGGGGGTGGGGTACGCAGTGGGGGTGGGGTACACAGTGGGGGTGGGGTGTAGATGGGGGGTGGGGTACGCAGTGGGGGTGGGGTACGCAGTGGGGGTGGGGTACACAGTGGGGGTGGGGTGTAGATGGGGGTGGGGTACACAGTGGGGGTGGGGTGTAGACAGGGGGTGGGGTATACAGTGGGGGTGGGGTGTAGACAGGGGGTGGGGTACACAGTGGGGGTGGGGTACACAGTGGGGGTGGGGTGTAGACAGGGGGTGGGGTACACAGTGGGGGTGGGGTGTAGATGGGGGGTGGGGTACACAGTGGGGGTGGGGTACACAGTGGGGGTGGGGTGTAGATGGGGGGTGGGGTACACAGTGGGGGTGGGGTACACAGTGGGGGTGGGGTGTAGACTGGGGGTGGGGTGTAGACTGGGGGTGGGGTACACATTGGGGGTGGGGTACACAGTGGGGGTGGGGTGTAGATGGGGGGTGGGGTACACAGTGGGGGTGGGATGTAGATGGGGGGTGGGGTACACAGTGGGGGTGGGGTACACAGTGGGGGTGGGGTGTAGACTGGGGGTGGGGTACACAGTGGGGGTGGGGTACACAGTGAGGGTGGGGTGTAGACTGGGGGTGGGGTACACAGTGGGGGTGGGGTGTAGACTGGGGGTGGGGTACACAGTGGGGGTGGGGTGTAGACTGGGGGTGGGGTACACAGTGGGGGTGGGGTACACAGTGAGGGTGGGGTGTAGACTGGGGGTGGGGTACACAGTGGGGGTGGGGTACACAGTGGGGGTGGGGTAAACAGTGGGGGTGGGGTGTAGACAGGGGGTGGGGTACACAGTGGGGGTGGGGTGTAGACTGGGGGTGGGGTACACAGTGGGCGTGGGGTGTAGACTGGGGGTGGGGTACACAGTGGGGGTGGGGTACACAGTGGGGGTGGGGTGTAGACTGGGGGTGGGGTACACAGTGGGGGTGGGGTACACAGTGGGGGTGGGGTGTAGATGGGGGGTGGGGTACACAGTGGGGGTGGGGTACACTGTGGGGGTGGGGTACACAGTGGGGGTGGGGTACGCAGTGGGGGTGGGGTACGCAGTGGGGGTGGGGTGTAGATGGGGGGTGGGGTACACAGTGGAGTGGGGTATAAACTGAGAGTGGGGTACAGACTGGGATTGGGGTACATATGAAGAGAAATGGGATGCAGACTGAATTTAGATACCGCCATGGATGCAGTGGACTGACTGTTTGGGGGGCGGTAGATTGTTACAGGGTGGGATTGACTCTGGGGAGGGGGTGGGCAGGGAAATGTACTCACCACCTTTTCTTCCTTTGGCACTTTCTTTATGAATGTTTTCTCAGCATCATCAATCCAGACAACAGAGGGTTGGAGCAGCTTTGCAACCTGAGGGGGTGGGAGAGAGAGAGAGAGAGACGGAGGGAGAGAGGGAGAGAGAGAGAGAGAGATGGAGCGAAGGAGAGGGAGGGAGAGAGGGGGTGGGGGAGTATGAGAGAGAGAGAGAGGGAGGGAGAGAGAGGGAGGGAGAGAGACAAGAAAGGGGGAGGGAGAGATAGAGGTGGAGAGGGGGAGGAAGAGGAGAGGGAGATAGAGAGACAGAGAGAGAGGGTGAGGGAGAGATAAAGATAGGGAGAGAGAAAGAGTTAGAGAACAAAGAGGGAGAAAGTCAGAGAGAGGGATGGGTGAAGAGACAGAAAGGGGAGATTGTGTTAAATTGGATCCCAAGCCAGATGGTGAAGTCTGAAACTGCCAGAAATCCTCTTCTTGACGTTTATGTTGTTTATAGAATGGGGTCTGCTGTCTACTTCCTCCCCCAGTGTCCCAGGAGTCTCCCGATTCACTGCTCCAGCTACTTGATTTCACAATGCCCTTCGCCAGTATCAATAGAATGAACACTCCATTAACTGAGAGAGGGGAGATAATAGGAGAGAGTGAGCGAGACGGGGAGAGTGGGGAGAGAGCTCGGGCGAAAAGAGGGAGGGAGTCAGAGAAAGAGGGAGGGAGGGGTGGGAGTTGGAGACAGCTGGGGAGAGAGAAAGAGAGAGATAAAGAGAGAGAGAGAGTGAGAAAATCACAAAAGGGTAAGACATAGGAGCAGGAGTAGACCACATAGCCTGTCCAGTCTGCTCCAGCAGGGAAAAGCTAAGAGCCAGAAGATTTTCCTCCTTTTGAAGTTCAACAGGAAAATGTCCCGGCAGATGTGAAGCAGCAACACATCCACTAGACAGAGCAAGGTGTAATTCTGAGAAAGGTCAAAGCTGCGGACTCGAATCCACTGAGTGGTCTAACAGCTGACCAACCCCCCAACCTGCCTCCACCTTCATCATGTGAACATCTGGACCAAGACTTGGAAAACAAGGAAGAAAAGTTCAGTCTGATCATCGGCCTTAACCCCCATTTTCCTGCCCAATCCCCATATCCTGTAATTCCCTGAGAGGCCAAAACTCTGTCTATCCCAGTCTTAAACATATTCACTGATAGAGCAACCACAACCCTCTGGGACAGAAAATTCCAAAGATTCACAGCCCTTTGAGTGAAGAAATTTCTCCTCATCTCAGTCCTAAATGATCTGCCCTTTATCCTGAGACTGAGCGCCCGTGTTTTAGATCTGCTGACCAGTGGGAACAATCTCTCAGTGTCCGCCCTTCAAACCCCTTCAGAATCTTGTAGCTTTCAGTGAGGTCACATCTCATTATTCTAAACTCCAGAGAATATCAGCCCAGTTTACTCAGCGTCTCATCACAGGACAACCCCCTCATCCCAGGGACCAATCGAGTGAACCTTGGCTGTCCCCCCTCCAATGTAAGAATATCCTTTCCTAAACGTGGAGACCAAAACTGCCCACACGATTCCAGATGTGGTCTCACCCAAACCCTGTACATCTGGAGTGAGACTTCTTTATTCTTGTACCCCAATCACACTATAATAAAGGCCAACAAGACATTGGCCTTCCTGATTGCTAACTGCTCCTGAATGCTAACTCTCTGCATTCTTGGTACAAGCACCACCTAAATCTCTTTGGTCATAAGAATAAAAAAAGCAGAATTTTTTTTTTACAAGTAAGACACTTTGTAATTGTTGATGTTAAAAGTGAATAACTTCACATAGAACCATAGAAAAGTTACAGCACAGAAGGATGCCATTCGGCCCATCTTGTCCATGCCAGCCTGAGGACACCCAGGTACCCTTTTTAATCCCACCTTCCTGCACCCGGCCCATAGCCCTGCAGCTTACAGCACTTTAGGTGCAGATCCAGGTACTTTTTAGAAGAGTTTAAAGTTTCTGCCTCTACCACCAACTTGGGCAGCGAATTCCAGACACCCACTACCCTCTGCGTAAAAAGGTTCTTCCACATGTCCCCCCTACACCTTCTGCCACTTATCTTGAATCTATGTCCCCTGGTTCTAGAATTCTCCATCAAGGGAAACAATTTTATCCTGTCCACTCTATCTATTCCCCTCATAATTTTGTACACCTCAATCAAGTCCCCTCTCAGCCTTCTTTGTTCTAAGGAAAATAACCCCAACCTATCCAATCTCTCCTCGTAGCTACACTTCTCTAACCTTGGTAACATTCTTGTAAACCTCCTCTACAATCTCTCCAGAGCTATTACATCCTTCCTGTAATGTGGTGACCAGAACTGCACACAATACTCCAGTTGTGGCCTCACCAATGTTTTATACAATTCCAACATTATATCCTTCCTTTTATTTTCTATACCTCTGCCAGTGAAGGACAGCATTCCATATGCCTTCTTTACAACCTTGTCTACTTGAACTGCTGTCTTCAGAGACCTGTGTACTTGTACACCAAGATCTCTCACTTCATCTACCCCTCTTAGTATGTTCCCATTTATTTCCTTACATTACACTCCATCTGCCACCTTGTTGCTCATCTGTCTGTATCCCTTCACAGCTCCTCTGACCTCCCTATAGCTTTCCTTCCCACCCAGCTCGGTAACATCAGCAACTTAGATACATTACTCTCCATTTCTTCAACTAAGGGGGAGAGAATAAGAGAGGGGAGAGAAAGTCAGAGAGGTATACAGAGAGTCAGTGAGACAAAGAGAGGGAGACCACAGAGAGGTGGACAGAGAGAGGGGGACAGAGAGAGAGAAAAAGGGACAGAGAGAGAGAGAGGGACAGGGAAAGGGACACAGAGAGAGAGTCAGAGAGTGTGACAGGGAGAGGGATGGAGACAGAGTCAGAGAGAGAGTGAGACAGGGAGAGGGATAAGGAGAGAGAGAGACAGAGAGAGATAGAGACAGGGATAGAAAGAGTTGGAGAGTAAGACAGAAAGAGGGATAGAGAGTGTCAGAGAAAGAGACAGAGAGAGAGATAGAGAGAGAGAGTCAGAGACAGAAAGAGAGTAAGAGAGGGAGAGCACAGAGACATGGATAGAGAGAGGGGGACAGAGAGAGAGAAAAAGGGACAGAGAGAGAGAGAGAGACAGAGAGGGATAGAGAGAGAGTCAGAGAGTGAGACAGGGAGAGACAGAGAGAGGGATAGAGAGAGAGAATCGGAGAGAGAGACAGAAGAAGGGCCAGTGCCAGGACTGGGGATCGGACTGGACTGGGGAGCCACCTTCTGGTTGAATAGCAGATGGCAGCTCTTGCTTCACCACCACACTCACCTCCTCCCCACTGTTCAACACTCTTGCTTTGTTCACTGCACACTCGATTTAGAATTTGTTCTTGATTCTGTATCCTCTCCAAAATCAAACCTATTTCCTGCTTATGACATTGCCTGTCTCCAGCCCACCCAGCTCATCTGCTTTTGTGATTCCCAGACTCAACAGTGCTTCCCTCACCCTCTGTAAACTCCACTGCCCGTGTCTCACTCTCCAGCCCTACCTCCCTCTAACTCCAGCCCCCCTCACCCTCTGTAAACTCCACTGCCCGTGTCTCACTCTCCAGCCCTACCTCCCTCTAACTCCAGCCCCCTGTCCACACTCACTCCCACTGCCCCCTGCTCGGTGACTGTGCTTTGGGTAATTTGGTCTCACATTGTGAAACTGCCCCCATAACCTTTAACGATGAATTGGAGAAATATGGGGGTGGAGCTGGGGATTGGGTGGATAGTTTTTGAACAGATGGGATGACTGGCCTCCCTTTGTGTTGCCTCTTTTTCTCATTTTACCCCAGCCCCTCCACAATGCCAAACTTTTTTCCTCTTTTGAACTTTTGCTATGTGCTCATCCTTCATCCAAATGTTTGGCCAAGTGACAGAGGTTATTGACTGTACAGAGGTTATTGACTGTAGAGAGGTTATTGACTGTACCTTGATGACCATGTGTAGCATCATCTGCTGACCAATCTTGCCGGGATATTTCCCTGCGATATTCTTGGCTGACAGATCAAAGAGAGTGGCACATGTCTCTGTGCATATGCTGTGTACTAACATCTTCTTTCCCACACCATGGGGACCAGCCAGAAGGATGGACTTCACCAGGGGCGCTTTCTCGTGGAGAGGCTTGGAACCTAGAGATAGCAGGATGAAAACACACTGCCGGAGTTTATAAGGTATGGACTTATTGACATCCTGGGTCTGTGAAACTGTGTCTCTGGATAATGAGTTGTGACCGGGACACCCGTGGGCACCAAGACCTGGGTAGGAGCTGGGATGTGCTCCAAGAGTGTGGCTCAGTCTTACCTTCGCTCTCCCCGAACCTTACAAAATGGTCAAGTGATTGACAAACAAGGTTCACCACAGATCAGACTCTGTGACTCTGTTAGTGTGAGGCTGCGCATGTTTGTAGGAAGAATAAGGAGGGTCACTAACTACCCCGAGGGTGTGAGTCTGGGTGCGGTAGAGGAACAAAGGGGTCTCTGAGCACAAACGCTCCGATCACTGAACGCTGTGCTACGGGTTAGCGAGGCCAGAGAAAAGCTAGTGAGGCTGCAGGGTTTACACCTGCAGGAACAAACCTCAGAGAACGGGACAAAAACAGAAAATGCTGGAAAAACTCAGCAGGTCTGACAGCCTCTGTGGAGAGAGAGAGACAGAGTGAACGTTTCGAGTCCGTCTGACTCTCCTTCAGAATGAAAGAGAAGTAAAACACATTTTTTACTCCTTTTTTACTCCCCTTTAGTTCTGAAGGAGAGTCATACAGACTCGAAACGTTAACTCTGTCTCTCTCTCTCCACAGAGGCTGTCAGACCTGCTGAGTTTTTCCAGCATTTTCTGTTTTTGTCTCAGATTTCCGGCATCTGCAGTATTTTGCTTTTATGCTGCATGAAAATTGGGTTCAGGTACACTGGGTACAATTGCAGTCAGCACATTAGGAAAAGGATATAGA